>NW_024082853.1:0-77835 GCF_003009895.1 Hyaena hyaena
GGGGATGGGCATGGAGGAGGGCACTTTGGGGATGAGCACTGAGTGTTATGTAGAAACTAATTTGACAATAAACTATTTGTAAAAATAAAAAAAATAAAAATAAATAAATGTAAAAAAAAATGGTGAGCTAATTAAAATTAGGAATATGGTACACATACATACATGCGTAATGCAAAAGAGGTCATCTGTGCTCTTCAGTATTATTTAAAATAGTTGATTCCAAATTGGTCCGATATATTACATAATTAAAATAGCTTACAAATAAGTCCGTATTTATCATTTCACTTAGTCTTCAGATAGAAAAGACAGAGTAATATAATTTTCTAAACCCTAAATATTATTTATGTCAATTTAAAATCATAATATGATATTGGCAAATTATCATGATTCATGAAAATAAGTAATTTCATATGTTGGTCTTCATGTTCAGTGAATGAAAATGTTTTAGATATTTGTAAGGTCTCCTAAGTATTAGGAATTTCAACTTTTGGCTTTTTACATATGTTGCAAATAGGATTTTTTCTAATTTTGTTTTCTTTTAATTATTGATAATGAATTTTAGTAGTTCACTTTTTTTAAAAAGAAAAAATATGGAGTTTTCTCTTGAAGTTTGGCAACATAAATATCCTGTTAATGATCCTGCTTAAAATTTTTTTAAATGTAGAGATGAGCTTGCAGTTATATTCAAAGTAATTAGATGGCAAAAGCAAAGAAAACATAGGTATTTGAATACAGAGAAATGCCTTGCAGACATCTATAATCCTTGTGGTTTGGGACTGGTTTTCAGTAACTATGTTTCAGAGACAAAGCTCAGGACTTGTTCTAGTGGAAGTTCCAAAGAATACCTCACATAATGCTGGACTATAAAGAACTCTAGTTCTTATGAGTCAACTAGAAATACATTCATTCCTCAAAGAGACAGCAAAGAAAAATTATCTGTTCAAAAACCTGATACTGAGGGCCTAGCTCAGTCAGTTAAGCATCTAACTACGGCTCAGGTCATGACCTCGTGGTTTGTGGATTCAAGCCCCATGTTGGGTTCTGTGCTGACTGTTCAGAGCCTAGAGCCTGGTTCAGATTCTGTCTGTCTATCACTCTCTCTCTCTCAAAAATACATAAACATTAAAATAATTCAAAACTTGATCCTGAGCTCAAAAAGAAAAAAATAACTTCATAAAATTAATAGAAATGGCATTCCCCTGTGGGATCTTATACTTTAAATTTATTATAGATAAAATTGTGTATTTGGTTAAACATATACTTTTAAAATTTTTTATGCTGTACTTTTCTCTTAATTTTTTTTTAACCATATGGCTACTATCTTTGCTTGTTTTCTTAGAAACCCTTTCCCAACTCCAGAGAGAGATTAATCATTTTAAAGTGTGATTCTGGTTTCTTTTTATATTTGCTTTTTTAATCCACTGGAATACCAATTGAAGTTTGGCACGTGGAAAGAGTTTAGCTTTGATTTTCCACAATCATTTTTTATAGATTATTATGCTTTCATGTGTTATGAAAATGTATGTGTATGGTAAGTTAAGGAGTATTGCCAAGCAAATATTTAGTGTTCTTTCTAATCAGTTCTATGTATTTTTGAAAATTTTGTCTGTAAGTACTTTGCACTTAAGACTAATGTCTTTTTTTTTACCTAGAATTTGGAGGTTTCAAGCAAGACATTTATTTGTCTATTTTTTTATTGTACCCTGATACGATACAGTACAATACTTTTTACTTCTTGGTTTATTTGTTGTTTTGTTTTGTTTGTTGGAGGGTAAAATAAATATATCCCTGGTTCTTTTTTTTTTTTAAAGGTATTTAATGCTAGACTGTTAACACATGATTTTGTGGTAGAGTCACCTCCCTAAGAATGTGGTAAGAAAAGACCTCAAGATAAGGGAAGGCAACCTGGTTATGTGCATATGTGATATCCCTCATGACCCTGTAACATGAGACTACCCAATCAGACTGTATGTCTATGGGTTACCCATATATGGGAGACAGAGATGTAGAAATGCATAAAAGGCTACACCATGAAGTGTTTGGGGCTCAATTTTTGGGGTATGAACCCAACTGAGCCCGTGCTGGCACAAATAATAAACTTCCTGGAAAGAAAAGCCTCAGTGTCACAACTTCTGTGGGAGAAACCTGCTACAGTTTATTACTGTTTTATTATATTTAGTTTGTAGTTAATAATATAAAATAAATTTTTGATGTTTTGTTTTGTTTTTCTATCTTTATTTCTTTATTATTGGTGATAATGCCATGATGCTTTTTTTCTTTTTGTTGATATAGAATTGATCATCATTTCCATTTATTTTTGTGAGTTATTGTTTTATTCTTTTGCAGACAAAGTATAGTTGATTTGCTTTACTATTATTTTTTACCCAGTCTATAAATCTTGTATATGGACATCTTATTTCATTATCTTTCTATTAATGCTTCATTGTTGTTTTTCTTGGTTTCCATATCTTACAATAACCAAACTCACGTGTAATTTATTTTAAAAAATAGATATAGGGGCACCTGAGTGGTTCGGTCAGTTATGCATCCAACTCTTGATCTCAGCTCATGTCTTGACCCCCAGGGCCATGAGTTTATGCCCCACATTGGGCTTCACACTGGGCATGAAGTTTGCTTAAAAAAATACATGTGGTATAGTGTAGATTAGAAGACGTGCAGTTACCTTAAGGAAAATGTGACTATTTTTAATGTAATAGTTCAATGACTATTATTTGAATATTTGTAAGTTACTTAAAGACAGACTATTTTTACATTTTTACTGAGATTATAGCTAGTTCATTTACTGTAAAGTATTTAATACCTATTTTAAATTTATTTACATGTAAAATATGTCATAATTTTCTAGTTGGCAACTAAGGAACATGAGTATTTTTCATGGCAGTAATACTCATTACATGGCTGAATGCGATGATCAATTGTCAGAGAGGAAGATCTTTCTCTGCCATATGGAGGAGAGAACTCCTCCATTGAGGAGAGAACTTTGCCTTATTTATTTATTTATTTATTTATTTATTTATTTATTTGAGTGTATGTGTGTGCACAAGCTGGGGAGAGGCTTAGAGAGAGGGAGAGGGAAAATGCCAAGCAGGTTCCATATTGTCCGCATGGAGCCCAACGTGGGGCTTAAACTCTTTGGCCATAAGATCATGACATGAGCTTAGGAACGGTGAGATCATGATCAAGAGTCAGATGCTTAATCAACTGAGCCACCCAGGTGCCCTGCCCTATGGTTTTTCTAGCTGAACTTAGAATCAAATTGACATAAAATAGATTAACAGGAGGAAAATCAAATTGAATAGGCATATGTACAGAGAATCTACACAGACGTGAAATTCCAAAAACAAGGAGGCAACAAAGAGGAAGCTTAGATAAGGAAAAGGGTAGGGCTAGGTCACAAAGGAGAGAAAATTCACTAACCAGAAGGTAAAACGGGATGTTTGGAGTAAAACAAGTTTGCTCTATTAGGCAGACAAGTTACTTGATGAACAGGAGCCTCTATTAATAGCTCTTTATGTTACAGGCTCTTTCCAATGTAAATTTAAGCCCTTATGGGTAATCCAGAGAGCTTTTCCCTGCATCTTTTCAATTTTTATTACTTTTAACTTGAAATAATCTTTATGCCAAAATGTCACATTTTGGGGTATCTCATCCTGCACCCCTTCACAATCAAATGAGGATCTATTTTGCACTTAATGAGTTGTTTCCATACTGTACAAAAACTGTTCGTATTGAGAGAGGTAAAACCTACAGATTATATCCTTCACTGCATTACAAAAATAATGAGAAAAATAACTTATGTAAAGCTATTAGTGTTTAAAACCAGACTCTAAATAGATTAAATGTTTTTGTATTGGGGTTGGGGTTACGGACCAGAAATGATGTTAAATTTCAAACAAGAAAGAACACAACCTTGAGGAGAGAATGCACTTCAGTAAGATTCATGAAATGTCTGCTTAACTCAAAGAATAGGTGAAGAGTAGATGATCATTTTATAATACCTTTGAGTTATTTAGCACACTCTTCTTCAAACAGCATTTCTTTCTCTACATGACTTCCTGTGAGGGAAGAAAGGACAATCTTTATCCTTGTATACTAATAAGACTAAAATAATATTGACAGGACAATTACAACAATACTAAATATTAGGTATTATAAGTAAAAATAAATTATGAATTTTAATAAGTTTATAATGTTTTAATTTTCATCAATAATGAACTCTAAAATGGCATGAAAATATCTTGACATTTATTTATATTAATGATCTGTCCTTCTATAAAATTTATATTCATTTAGATGAGAAGTGATTTCTTGACATTCTTATAATTCATATATACCATAGCTTAAAATATCAACAATAATATACTCTTCTTATTAAGAACAGAATGTCTAGTTTATTCCAATATGATTGGCATTGGTAGTTGACATAAATGAAAACTGTTTCTTCTTTAAATGTTCTTGAGGGGCGCCTGGGTGGCTTAGTCGGTTAAGCGTCTGACTTTCGCTTAGGTCATGATCTCGCGGTTCGTGGGTTCGAGCCCCGCGTCGGGCTCTGTGCTGACAGCCAGCTCAGAGCCTGGAGCTTGTCTCAGTCTGTGACTCCCTCTCTCTCTGACCCTCCCCTGCTCACACTGTCTCTCTCTCTCTCTCTCTCTCTCCTAGAAATAAATAAAAATATTTAAAAAAAAAAAAAAAATAAATGTTCTTGGCCGGATAGTTGCGTGGAAGTTTAGGAACATGATCATCTGTTACCCTTATAAACATATTAAAACAGCAAGAGCACATCTGAAGTTGAAGGAAAAAATTGCATTTTCAATCAGTGTCTTGTGAAAGTAATTAGAAGTTCTGTCTGAGAAAGCAAATCAATAAAAACTATATGTAATACCCTATTTACCGCACTTCTCTGAGGGTTTGCTTTTTTTTTTTTTTTTTTGCTGCAGTAAACTGGGGGATAATAAATACAATTTAAAAAAAAAAGCTATATATTTTTTAGTCGTAAGTACTCCCAAAGTAAATTTTACATGGAACAAAAAAATGAGGAGTATTAATAGGTTCATCAGGATAATCTAGATTCAATATCTATAGCTTATTTTTTTAATGTTTATTTATTTTAAGAGAGAGAGTGAGCACACATGAGATAGATCAGGGGAAGGGAAGAGAGAGTGGAGACAGAGAATCCCAAGCAGGCTCTGTACTGTCAGCACAGACCTCAGCACACAGGGCTCACTCTCAGAAACTGGGAGGTTATAACGTAAGCCTAAATCAAAAGATGGACGCTTACCCAACTGAGCTATGCAGGTCCCCTAGAGTTCATTTTTGTATCCTAGTGCTTCTCAAGGTAACTGGCAAAAACTTGGGCTTTCTTTTTTTTTTAATTTTTTTAAATTTTAAATTTTTTTTTAATGTTTATTTTTGAGAAAGAGAGAGAGAGCAAGAGTTGGGATGGGACAGAGAGACGGGGAGACACAAATCTGAAGCAAGCTGTCAGCACAGAGCCGGATGTGGGGCTCAAACAGAATGTGACCTGAGCTGAAGTTGGACAGTTAACTGACTGAGCCACCCAGGCGTCCCAAGACTTGGGTTTTCCACAGTAGTCTCTTAAAATTATACTTAACTGAGAGTAAAGAAATATTCGGAATAATCTATTAAAATATAGTCATTCTATGATTAAATTGTTAGATTAATAGACAACCGTATGATGTTATTACAAAACTGAAATGAGTAAAATCTGAGGGGTGAACAAGATTATCTGTTTAATCTTTCATCCATAATGGGACCTGATCCATTGCTTATTTATGGCAATTTAAATAAAAATAAATAATTTGCTATCATAACTGTGGAAGATATAAATAAGGATAAGAGAGGTAGCTTTGAGGAGATAGCTTTCTATTTCCAATAATCTTTTAAGTAAAACTTAAATACACTTTTTTTCTTTTACATCACTAAAAGTTGTTCCACAATTAAATGACTGATGAATAAAAGTTGCCATTTTGTTTTTATCTATAACATGGATGTCAAATCAATAATTGTTTTTAATGTGTATGTAATTATGTTAAAAATAAATATGTTCAAATACTGTTTTGTACTTACCAACAAAACCCAACCCTTTAGATTCAATCTGAACCAAATAATGATATCCAGGAAAGTCTAACAGTCATCTATAGTTTATATATATATACATATATATATTAAATGTTTTTAATGTTTATGTATTTTTGAAAGAGAGAGACAGAGTGCAAGCAAGAAAGAGGCAGAGAGAGAGGGAGACACAGAATCCAAAGCAGGCTCCAGGCTCTGAGCTGTCAGCACACAGCCCAACGTGGGGCTCGAACTCATAAACCATGAAATGATGACCTGAGCTGAAGTCAGATGCCTAACTGACTGAGCCACGCAGGTGCCCCTATTTTTTTATATTTTTAAATGAAATTCAGAAATAATGCAGAAAATAGAAAACACATTAAAAAGAAAAATGAAAACATTATCAGACAAGGTTCATATTTAGTAATCATTTGGCTTCAACAGAAACCCTTAGTTTCAATTGAAAGGCCTCTAATTTGTAATATCTAACTAGTTCCATAAGAGTGTGGAAAAAGTATTTTCCTCCTACAAGTAGATTATATGTCAATGGAATAAATAGAATATAATTCATATAATGTTTTAAGTAAGATACATGAATTTCAATTAATGGTTGTACTAGATCCAGTTTTGGTGATATAATATTAAAATGCATTTTAATAGAAGAGGAGAAATCTGATATACTTTCAAACTCTATATTCCTAAGTGAAATTTATCTTTCAGAGCAAATTTAAATTCATAGCAAAATTGAAGGGACAATATTGAAATTTCCTATATATCTCCTCCCCACACATGTGCACAGCCTCCCCACTATCAAAATACTGCACCAGAGTGGTGCATTTCATATAATTAATAAACCCATATTGATAGATTATTATCACCCAAAGTCTGGTTTATCTTAGGGTCCACTCTTGGAGTTATCCATTCTGTGGGTTTTGGTAAATGTATAATGACATGTATACACCATTATAGTACTATACAGAGTAGAATCACTACCCTAAAAATCCTGTTTTCTCCCTGCTCCACAAGCTCTGACACTTGATTGTTTTACAATGTCTCTAGTTTTGCCTTTTCCAGAATGTCATTTATTTTTAATCATACAGTATATAATCTTTTGAGAATGGCTTTGTAATTGGCATTTAAACTTCCTCCATGTCTTTTCATTGTTGATAGCTCTGTTCTCTTTTGCACTAAATAATATTCTGTTGTCTGAATGTACCATCATTTATCCATTTACCTACTGAAGGACATATTGGCTGCTTTCAGGTTTTGACAATTTTGTATAAAGCTGTTATAAACATCTGTGTGAGGTTTTTATGTGGACATATGTTTTTCAACTACTTTGGGTAAATACCAAGAAACACAATTACTAGATTGTATGCTTAGTTTTGTCTTCCAAAGAGACTGTGTCATTTTGTACTCCACCAGAATTATATGAGAGTTCCTGTTGCTCCTCATCCTCACCAGCATTTGGTGTTGAGATAGTATCCTAGGATTTGGCCATTCTAATAGGTGTAGATGGTATCTCATGTTGTTTTAATTTGCATTTCCTCGTGGCATAGAATGTAGAGCACCTTTGGATATGCTTATCTGCCATGTGTATATCTTCTTTAATAGATGGCTGTTGGGGCGCCTGGGTGGCTCCGTCGGTTAAGTGTCCACTTCGGCTCAGGTCATGATCTCGTGATTTGTGGGTTTGAGCCTGGCATCAGGTTCTGTGCTGGTAGCTCAGAGACTGGAGCGTGTTTCAGATTCTGTGTCTCCCTCTCTCTCTGTCTCTGCCCCTCCCCTGCTCAGGCTCTGTCTCAAAACTAAATAAAAACGATAAAAAATGTTTAAAAAATAGATGTCTGTTTAAATTTTTGGCCCATTTGAGGTTGTTTGTTTTCTTATTGTTGACTTTTAAGCTCTCTTTGTATACTTTGGATAAAAGTCCTTCATCAGATAAGTTTTTTGCAAATATTTGTCTCCAGTGTGTGGCCTGTCTTCACATTCCCTGGACAGTGTCTTTCACAGAGCAGAAATGTTTAATTGTAATGAAATCCTGGTTATCCATTACTTCTTTCATGAACTGTGTCTTTGGTGTTTCATTGACCATATATTTTATATGTGGTTCATATATATAGTCATGTGCAATCATATATGTTAAATTCATGCAATTTCTTTTACATTTATGTTTCACAGTATTTTAAATGTACAATGATATACTAATTTAAACATATAATTTAAAATGTGCCATGAGTGAAAAAAATAACACATAAAATGTATGTTATATACATTTTATATAATTACTATAGACCACATAATATGACACATAATAAACATAACATAAATAATAAAAATATAAAAGTATAGGGGCACCTAAGTGGCTCCGGCAGTTGAGCATCTGACTCTTGCCTTCAGCACAGATCATGATCTCACCCATTGTGGACTCGAGCCCCACATCAGGCTCTGTGCTGAGAGCATGGAGCCTACTTGGGATTCTCTGCCTCGCCCTCTGCCCCTTCCCCACTCATGCTCTTTCTCTCTCTCAAAATGGATAAATAAGCATTAAAAACTGTTTTATTAATCAATAAAATACCTTTTGTGTATAGTAGCTGTAAGTGATGGATAGCTGTGTTTTCTGTGTAGGGTTGCTCCATTACACATCTTGTTTCTTATTCTCATATTTATGGCCAGTTCCTTTCTACTTTTTAATTTTCTCTCTCCTATTCAAAACACATAATACTACCTTAATAAATAATCAATAACTATTTTAGGCTTAATATAACTTTATAAGGGAAGTATGATCCTGTGTGAGTTTTACTGCAGTAATTACTTACCCATAGAAGGTCCTAGGATACCAACAGTCCCTCTCCAAATGTGGAAAAGCCTGGAGAAAAGTTTGGTGGTAATATGGAACTATGAATAATGTTTGTAAGAGAAAGGGAGGAAGAAAAAGAATAGAATAGAGGAACAGAAAGCAAGTTGCAGTGATATATTCAGGTCATAAAATATCTCTAATTTAAAAACGAAAATTTGTTTAATCACATTTTTAGTGTATTCCTTTCACCTAAATAATAAACTCGAAGAACAATGTTTAATATGCTATGAATTATTTAATTTGTATCCTGCCCTCAATGGTAGATATATTATGAGCAGTATGCCAAAATATTTGTCCTGCAACAACAACAACAAAAAAGCCATTGTATGGTTTTTGATTGTTAATGTGAATATTCGTAACATTTTCTCACCTAGCTTTAATAGCATTCACTTAACTTTATCAAACACCTCCACTACAAAACACTAACTCCAATCTTCCAAGTAAAACTTATTTTCTGTCTCTCTTACTCTTCTCTCACTATTTCTTGACTTAATGGTAGTATCAAATTATTTCCACACAATCTTTTCCATAACTCTATTTGCTCCATTCTACTGTTATTTTCCAACAAGATCTCACAATTCCTCACTTCAACTCTCTTTACTTAACTTTCAACCCTCTTGCTTTCCAGATAACCCATCAAGTGAGGGTGAAACCTGGATTAATCCAGTACTATGCCCATGTTTTTCACTTGGAAGTATAAAATTACTTGGTTACTCATGATTTGTACCAATGTAAGTTAATCTTCCCCTAAGTTTTGTAGTTGTTTCAGAGTCTCCCTATGTGACCTAAGTTTGCTTCTTTGCACATTCTCCATGGTAAAACATTCAGAGATTTGCCACTTTCCTGAAATCTCTAGCATTTGTTGCCTCTCACCCTAAGAAGATCTTCAAATAGGATATACTGTACAATAATCAACATTCAAGGAAAATTATTAAAGGACTAAAAAATAGAAAAAATATCCCTTAGGCCTCTTTTGAACATTAGTCATGACTATCCTCAATACTTGCTAAATTTAACATTTTACTAAATTTTGATGAAGAAACAATAGTAAATTCAGGCTACTATGATGAAGAAGATAGTTTGTAAGACTAGAATTTAATACTTTTCAGTATTTTAGGTGAACTAGTCACTAGAAATAAGATATGGCATTTTTATGATTAATAATTTTGTTTTGAACTGATTTTATTCAAAATATTTATTTCCTATTTTTCTTTGTGGTGCTTACTCTAAAGTTACTTGAGTTTTCCTTTCAGAAATTGAATTTGAATACTTTATATCTGTAGATATTTAAAACAAAAGTGTTTAAAGATGTTGGCTATTCAGGGCACTTGAGTGGTTCAGTCAGTTAAGTACCTAACTCTTATGTTTGCTCAGGTCATGATCTCATTGTTTTGTGAGTTGGAGCCCTGTATCAGGTTCTGTGCTGTTGGTGCAGAGCCTGCTTGGGATTCTGTCTCTCTTCTCTCTGTCCAGCACTTGCTTCTTGTGCTCTCTCTCTCTCCCTCTCTCTCTCTCTCAATATAAATAAACAAACTTTAAAAATTTTGGCTATTCAAAAATTTGCATTGCTTGATTCTAAAATCATATAACTTAATAAGACTTTAAAGAAATGTATAATAGTTTAACTTTAAATAATGTATGGCAGTCTCATAAGAAAAATATATACATAAGTAGTTGAATTTCAATGTTGACTTCTACAATACTGAAATCTTTTTAGCTAGAAATGATGTTTTGCAAATACTTAGGGTAAAGAATTTCATGGGGATGGTTTTGATGTGTAAGCATTTTGTAAATATAGTACAAACACTGTGATTCATTGTGCTATCTATAAAACATTTTGATTTTCCAATCTCATAGGGAAGTAAAAGGACTTATAAAGGACTATAAAATGTTTTGACTGTTCTCACAGAGAGTATACTTTTCAACTTCACCAGAAATTGTACATAGTGGACACTGAATTGAAACTGAAATTTTGAAGGAATCATAATTCCTGGGTGCTTCCTTTGTTTGGAGAAAATTGTTTAACATTTTTATGCTTTGCTTTCCTGATCAATAAAACAAGAACAGAACAATGTATCCATAGTTTCTTGACTGTATAATAAAAGTGCCATGTAAAATATTGAAGATGATTTGAGCTTTAGGAAATCCAAGGATTTGCTTTCTTTCCATAGTGAAAAATATTTGAAAAATTAATGAGATGAAACCATTCAGAATCAATAATATCCTCAATGCACATACTGCAAAGTAGTTTTTCTTTTAATATAATTTAAATTGTTCCCCTTTGTCATACATAGAAGTTTCAGAGACTTTTTTTGGAAATCAGCATCAGCTAGTGAAATTGCTAAAAGATCTGTGAAAGTCATCACATCATTTCTGGAAAAGGGAAGATTTTTCTTCTACCTATAAGATTCTATTCCCCCATCTGCTGGTATAATTTGGCTATCAGAATCCAAAGCACCATAATGCCAAGAGAATTGGCACAACATAAAATTATTTTAAAATTGATTTTAAATTAAAAGACAGTGTGAATGAGAAAGAAGAAGAGAGAGAACAAGTTAGCTATTGCTGCTTAAGAAGTTACTTCCTAAAGTCAATGGTTTAAAATAGCAACCATCTTATTCACAGAGCTGTATATCAGTGAGTGTTAGCAGACACAGATTGACTTGGATGGACTGAACTGGTCTTTACTCCAAAATTTAGCTTGGGTGCAAACCCACACAATACAACCTTTATGTTCATTTATTCAGCGAGCATATTCTTTTCATGACAATGTGGAGCATAAGAAAGCGAGAGGAAACATACATATTTTTCTAAGCACTAGATTTAGAATTGAAACAATCTTAGTTTCTGTTCATAGGTCTCATGGATGAACACAATGTCAAATGATAAGAAAGTACATTCTACGTTTATGGAAAAAATAAAGAGAATTCTGGGTAGAAGATGCAGAGGTGAAGTTAACAATTCAGTTTTTCAAAGGCTCTAATAATGAGAATGAGAGCAAAACTAAAAGAGTCATTATTATTGTTATAGGTAATAATACTGTTACCATTCTTCTCTGTACTGATAGACGAGTGGCATGTAGCATATACATCATAATAAAGATGGATAGCTAACACAAAAGTTAGAAAGTAGATATTTCCTTCCTCGTTTGGTTATCACATTAATGATTCTCTCAAAGAAACATGTATAACTGAAAAATGCTACAGAGGGCAGGGATCAAGTTACCTTGGGAAAGGTAAGCAAGAATTTCCTTAGTCTGGGATACCAGTTTTGGGACTACTTAGCATGGAAATTATCTATTCCCAAAACAAAAAGTGGACTTTGTGAAACTCCCCTAAAAGAATAGACTCTTGGTGAAGATGTCTGGACATTCTTGATATAAGATACATTATGTGAGTAGGACATGGTGGGTTGATTGATGGTTTTATGTCCTGGCAGGGGAAAGGTCAGTTATTCTTCTGAGGAATTTTCCCACTAGTTCTCAACTACCTGCCTAGTTCTGGTCTATGCATATCCTCGCCACATTCCCAGGTAAGATAAATAACTTATTAAATTATGTATTAGGTTTAGTATCACAATGAAAACACAAGAAAATTTTGACAACTTTTTTTATAGCTACTCATCAATCTAGATTTTTATACTCTACTAAATTTAAAACAATAGATTTCTTTCTCTTCTGCAATACACACTGCTTTATCTACTCAAAGGCTGTGCTATCTTCTTTTAAAACACTAATGTTTTCTTGTGTTTTTAAAATAAGTATGTGACTTCATTGAATATCTCCAAGCACAGGTATCATTACTTATGCAGAAGTCATCCTACTGGGTGTATATTTTATCTCAAGCTTCTGACATTGTTCTCATTTAGGTTGGTAATCTGCCTATAATGAAAAGAATGAAGTTAAACTGGGACTATTTCTCATCAACAGTATTTTGATAGACTGTTCTGCTCTACACATCTATGTAGGTTTAATTGTTCATGTTGAACAATTGCTGATGAAATAGTTTTTGCTCTTCGTTTTCCTTGTTTACCAGATTAAGAAATTACATTTACCCTATAAAACTGTAAGTTGACCATGCCCAGCTATAAACACTTGTCATAATTATGACTGATCTTAGAAAACCTGAAACAAAATAGCAAAATGGACATCTCATATTTGACTTCTCTATGTTCTTTCTGGAACATAGAGCAATGACTAAGGTCCTAGTTTGTCCCTTATATAAATTTAAATGTAACATATAGCAAAAATACTTCCTACTCTATTTCAAAAAAAATGTTTAAGCACATTTCTTTTTTTTTTTAATGTTTTTATTTATTTCTAGGAGAGAGAGAGAGAGACAGCGTGAGCAGGGGAGGGTCAGAGAGAGAGGGAGTCACAGACTGAAACAGGCTCCAGGCTTCGAGCTGGCAGTCAGCACAGAGCCGGAAGCGGGGCCTGAACCCACAAACCGCGAGATCATGACCTAAGCAAAAGTCGGACGCTTAACCAACTAAGCCACCCAGGCACCCCTGTTTAAGCACATTTCTTAAAGGAAGACTTAGTTGTTATTCTCTGTATGTGAATTATAGGCCAAATTAAAGAATATACTGGGATAATTATTAAATTAAATGATTATTGAATTTGTGTGTGAATTTTAAATTCTTAAAAGGATAATGCCATGTCTTATACTTCTTCACAACATGAACTGCTGGGAATAAAACATTTCAATGATAGAGCAAACGTAAGCTTATATCTTACAGATAGTGTTATCAAAGAGGCAAAGAGAATTAGCTTTTTAGGTGTGCCTGCATGGCTCAGTCCATTAAGCATCTGACTCTTGGTTTAGGCTCAGGTCATTATCTCACGGCTCATGGGTCTAAGCCCTGCATCAGGCTCCATGCTGACAGTGTGGAGCCTGCTTGGCATTCTCCCTCCCTCTCTCTCTGCCCCTCCCCTACTCATGCTCACTTTCCCTCTTTTCTCTCTCTTTCTCAAAATAAACAACACCTAAGAAAAGAATTAGCCTTTTAAAGATGCTAATAAATTACGAAGGGTATACAGTGTGGCAAGTTTTCCCTTGTGGTGCTTAGTCCTTACCTTGAACTAATATTACCACTATTTAAGATTCTAATTATTTGAAGAATAATAACTTTATTCTCTAAAATAAATATGTGGAATGTGGGGCAGCCAGGATAATTTTTATACATTTCATCTTTCTTTGGCAATTTGCCTGTATTGTAATCATTCTATTAAAAACTGATAATAGAGAAAAAAGGTATATTTAGTGCTTTATTTTAGAAAAATGGAAGAACTTGAGGAGTTGTGTCCAATGTTCAAATAATAATTCAATTTACATAATAATATAAATGAAAGCAATTCTCTGGGGAAATCTCTATCATACCCTCCCATCATGTATAAGGTAATAATTAACCAAGTTCTATGTCTGATATGGCCTATGTGGACAATATTTAGGTACCTGCTGGAGCAGATTTGCAACCTACAGATAGTAGATCTATTCATGTGGTTTCACCTACACACATTCCTTCTTAAAGTTTCCTCATCAGAAAAATGAGAAATGAAATGACTCATAAAAACTGATCATGGTTGGAATTTTGTAACAATCCTGGTTGACTTAGCAATCATCATAGTAGCTTCTAAATTATGTTATAAAATGTGATTTGTTAGCTGATCAAAACACTGTGTTAAGTGCTATGTTGTACTGTATTAGGTCTGCTATATACTAAGACACACCAGAGGGGAAAACATTATTTAATAACTTTAAAGACTCCAGTTATAAACTGAAAAGACAAGTGCCATTTTATTTTACAACACTGAATACATGATTATTATAGGATATTGAAAATAAGAGGCATAAAATGCCCATTTGCTGTGTTCACCCCCACTGACTTACAAGAAAGATGAAAAGTTACATATACTGAGTTTTTCAAATATGATTTATAAATATGTCATCTCTTAACAAATTGCAAATAGTGTTATATGATATAGATAGATACGGATGTAGATAGGAATAGTAAGTGATATATATTCATCCCTAGGCTATAATTTAAATTATGCCATATCATCCTCAGGTAGCTTCTATATTACTGTTTACATCTAACTCAGTTTGTTCTTCAGAAACTAATTAAGCATTTTGTTGGAAAAAATTGTACCCTTCAAACATTGGTATCACGTACTTAGTGGTCCTTTCTTTATAATTAGATAGGGGGGTAAGAAGTTTGTTTTATTGACCACCCCACAGAAGATACAATTTATTTTTTTCCAGGAGATTTCCCTACTTTAACACTAAACAGCTCAACTATTTGTTAATATTATTTATTATTATTATTAATCATTACTATTATCATTATTATTACATAGATCTTTTACCCTTTTATTTGAAACTTTATCTATTTGCATTGGCTATTTAAAAGAAAACTAAGTTCATTTCCATCTTGGACAAAAATATATTTAATACATATATATATATATATTTTTTTTTTTTTTGAGAGAGAAAGAATGAGAGAGAGAGCACATGCACACATAAGCATGGGAGGGACAGAAGGAGAGGAAAAGAGAGAATCCTACACAGGCTCCAGACCTTAAGATCATTAGCTGAACCAAAATCAAGAGTTGGACACTTAACTGACTGAACCACCCAGGTTCCTCTCAATACTTATTTTTATTCAAAATCCAAGATGCTTCATTTTAAGTAGCTCTTGTAAAAGTTTCCCCATGTCAATATCACATTTCGTAAAACTTACTTGTATGTGTGTTTCCAGAGCTAAATCTTGAATATTAAGTATATTTTAATATATTCTCATAAAATTTAAGGAAGTATATAATTCCTTTAGGAGCACCTGGGTGGCTCAGTCAGTTAAACATCTGATGTCGGCGCAGGTCATGATCTAACGATTAGTGGGTGAGGCCCCGTCAGGCTCTGTGCTGACAACTAGCTCAGAGCCTGGAGCCTGCTTCAGATTCTGTATCTCCCTCTCTCTCTGCCCCTCCCCTGCTCATGCTGTCTCTCTCTCTCTCTCAGAAATAAATTTTAAAAAATAAAAAAATAATAATTCCTTTAAATATAATTTCAATTTGATTTCATTCATTAATGCTTTTGTTAATTTGAACATTTTACAAAGTTCAAAGGTATGTTTTCAAAAGAGCTAGCTTTTACTGTTATATTTGTAAATATAGTTTTTATTTAATTCCTAAAACCTATATCAGACAATCCAAAAACCATATATGTCTGCACATACAATGTAGACATATAGTCCTCTTCTTCTTTGGCAAGCACTATAATATTATTGTCCAGGATTAAACTTCATTTGTTAAAAACAGAAAACCTATCTAAATGGCTTACACAAAGAGTTAGTCAAGTATCTCATGCAATAACAAATTCAGAATTTAGAGTCCAAGGTTATTATTACAAAAAACAAACCATTTACATAACACTTGTTGAGTACCACGCATTATTCAAAGTTCTTTACATATTAATCCTCAGAACCACACAAATATTTACTATCATTATCTTCATTTTATTAATGAGAACACACAGGTAAAGAGAATGTTAGTGTTTTGCTTAAGCACAGCTAATAAGTTCCGGGGCTTGGATTTGAGTTTAGGCATCCCTATGCTAGAATCTATGCTCTTAACAACTGTAGTGCATCTATACATTAATTCACAATGCTTTCAATGCTCCAGGCATTGAAGGCTTCACAATTCCTTGGGAAGCATGACCTTTGTCACATAACTTATTTTTTTTTTCCTTTTGATGGTGAGGAAATCACCATGCAAGACATTATACACCAAAGCACAAAGCCCTGATTCTAGGTGAGACGTAAAGAACAGAGATATGCTCCATAGTTGTAACATTATCAAATGTTACTAGCCTTTATTCATGGGGCTCTCTGTCTCTGAATTGGTATGATCTGTGTTGTCACGGCTCAATTAGACCTCTGTTCACAAGACCTAGACATTTTTTCAATTTTATAGGTCAAGTATGAATTTAGTAGGCTGATCATCTCATTCGGTCTGAGCAACCCCAAGATAAATTAACCACCATTAGGGATTCCTCCAGGTCACACAGTTCTGATTATCACTTTGATCTTGTTTCCTATTAAGGAAGCTTTGGCTCACCTTACTTATCTTTTGCTTCCATCATTTATATTGAAAAAGAAAAAATAATTCATACTGCAGCAACAGCTGTTCTGGGTTTCTTTGGCCTATAGATACTAGAAATCAGCACTTTCTATGATATTCATCTTCCCTTATTAATGATTTCTAACACCTTGAAGAAGTGAATATATTCATGCCCTTGGGTAGATAAGCTGGTACATATAATACATCTAACTCCAAAGTTACTTCCTTCATAATTCATAGGATCCCTTATTCTATATCACCTGAGAAGCTTGTTCAAAATGATAATATGGTGCCTTGCCACATAATTTAAATAAAATTTGGGAACGTGGGAACAGGTAACTTTAAATTGCATTTCAAAGAGCACCTGGGTGGCTTAGTCAGTTGAGTGTCCGACTTCAGCTCAGGTCATGATCTCACAGTATGTGAGTTCAAACCCAGCGTCAGGCTCTGTGCTGACAGGTTGGAGCCTGGAGCCTGCTTCAGATTCTGTGTCTCCCTCTCTCTCTCTGACTCCATCCTGCCCACACTGTCTCTCTCTCTCTCTGAAAAATAAAGATTAAAAAAATTTAAATTGCACTTCAAGGGACTTTCATGTGCATCTAACTTTATTGAGGGTGAGTATCTATTGCACCTAATTTACATGGTCAATAACCACATCTACTTCATGTCTGCTAAAACTAATACTCTTACTTGGAGCTATCTGTTGAGTACAGATTAGCTATCACCTATTTTAGGTTATTAGGATATATCACTGAAAAAGTTCATCAAAACTTAAATAGGCAATCCAGAATTTGCAAGTGAACTTTATTGAGTTCAGCCCATCTGAAATAGGTTCATATTTATTAGTTTAACATCTTAAAAACCATTTCTACAATTTTTTCCAGTTTTCATCTATAAGTGAACAGTTTCTTCTAGTTCATGTGGTAGAGAATTCTAGGATGTAGTGGGATCACATTCTAGTTTTCCATCTGGTGACTATTAGTTAAGGTGTGGGGAGAGGGTGAAAACTGGCAATACCTTGAAAGGAAATTGACTCAATGAAGACACTACTGTATTTTAAGAACCAGAACCAATAAAATCAGATTTTTAGTCCAGTGCCTCTTTTCTATCACTGTCATTGCATGTGATGTTCTTTAAACATGTTTGTAGACATTTTTAAGCCTTTCTTTGCCTTTATCTGAGAAATTAGGGATTTAGGGTTCTTGTTGTTATAGTTGCTTGTTTGTTTTGTTGTTTTTTTCCTTCACTGCCCAGTGCAGTCAGAATCAATCACTTGCCTCAAAATCCTTGACGACCTTTTGCTTTTCACTTTTTTTTCTTTTTTTTTTCTTTTTGGTCAAAAGTCCCTTGGTTCCTTGCAGACTTAAGCACTTCTTTCTTGATCATATAAGAAAATTTAACCATTACCCCATTACATGTCATGAGTTAGCAATATTCCGTTCTATTATTAATATCTAAGATTTCATATTCCTCATCCTCAACTAGGTCACATAACCAGTTTAAGAATCGTTCCATTTCTGTGAAGTTTTTTGATTGGCGGCCTATTCTAGGGCAACAAAACAAAACAAAACAAAAAACACAACTATCTTGTTGAGCATTAGCTGGTTAAGCAGGTTATTATATACAATATTGAACAAGATATAGATAGATATGTTTAGACGTGGAGAACCAGGATCAGGACTAAGCTGCAAGAAACAATGACTTTATATAAATGTAATTTTATAGAATTAGACTGGGGATCTCAATATGTTACCGTTCTCCTACTGTCAGGACTCCAACTTGTCAGGACTTGGATTTACTGCTTCTGCTAACAAAAATGTCTCTTCTGTGCCTGAAACTCAACCTTGTAACCATTAATATCCTCCAATTTGGAGTTCTTCTGCCAGAAGCACCAGCAAAGTGGAATCTACAAGGAATCTCCTTCATAAGTTTCATTCTTCTGAATTTAAGATTTGAGAAAATGAATGTGATTGAAGTTGCCTGCATTTCATGACTGCAAATTAGCTGCAGCTGCCGCTAGAAACATTTCCAGGACCCTGCGGCGTCCCCTTTGGGGAACAAGATTTCATAAGCATGGAAACGTAGCAAGGATGTTCAAAGGCTGCATAATGCAGTCCCTCTGTTACCCTTGCAGACTTCAATTGGCGATAACTTTTCTGCAGCCTCTGAAAGACCGGAACCTTGCATGGCCTGCAGTCAGCTGCCAACCTGTGCTCCCTCAGCAAGATTTCACCAACCTGAATGCTCCAGAGGCCTCTTGCCCCCCTGGCACCTGAACTCTCACTGCATACACATGGCTGTTTGCTGAGGGCTTGTGCCCCAAACTTTATTCTAAAGCATGGCCTACTTTTGCCAGCAATAACAAAACTCGAACCTACCAAATCTACCAACTGTTCTGCTATTCTGTGTCAAACCAAATCTTCTCAAACAAGACCTGAACCTCTTCCAAGTTTGTCCTTCCTGGGTGCTCTCCTTCAGCCCTAGGGTTCCATTTAGAGTCTCCTTATACATTTTAGTTACTCTTACATTATAGTTAATAATTCTTTACGTTATATTTTTCCTGTTTAACTTGTATGGTTTCTATTTTCTGATTGCATTGCCATGCAGTATAATTCAGATGTCTTCCTTCCACCTTTCCTCCTTTCTTCCTTATTTTCCTTCTTTAATTTTTTTCCCCTAAATTTCAGTCTAGAGCACTCCAAAAGGAGATTGGATTAAAGTCATAAATCAGCAATTCACAGCAAAAATTCAATTTATCTGTCACACTAGTGTCCAGTAGCCACATGTGGTCATATATTGGGAAGAAAAGAGCTAGAACATTTTATTAATTAATTTGGGGGGGGGCAGAGAGAAAGGGAGAGAGGGAATCCCAATCAGAGTCCAACTATCAGTGCAGAGCCCAACACAGGCCTCAAATTTATGAACTGTGAGATCATGACCTGAGCCGAAATCAAGAGTTGGATGCTCAACTGACTGAGCCATCCAGGCACCCTCATTTTTATCTTTTGAGGAACCTCTATAGGAAATACTACTTATAATTGGCAGTGCTATTTCCAATTCTGGAGGACATTTTATTATTTTACTTATAATAAAAATGTTTATACACTTAATTCAGTTTGTCCAGAAATTAATGATGAAGAAATACTTTGAATTATGCACTGAAATGTATGTTTTAAAATATTTATCATTTTGCAATATATGCATGTGATTTTAAAAGCTGAATCCATATGGAAGTCTGATTTAATAAATTATGACCAAATAGATTAGTCTTACATGAAGTTATTAGTTAACCTAATGGCACATTTGATTATAACGTGGAATATATTTTGGCACATACAAATGAAAAGTATATGTTATAACATTGTACGTACATAAAACTATGTGTACATATTAGAGTATATGTTGTAAAAGAGTATGTAGCACATGACCACACCTTTAAGTACTTATCTATCCTTACAGGATAGACCAGAAGAATAAGAATTAAAATATATACAGTGGTTTTGTCTCTGTGGTTGGATTAAGGGTGATTTTCTAACTGCACATTTCAAAATTTTTCCAAATAAACAAGCAATATTCCTGAACAAAGCGGATTATAATTTTAATTATTTTTTTAAGTTTTTGAAATGTTTTATTCTTTTCTGGGAGAGAGACAGCACAATCAGGGGAGGTCAGGGAGATGGAGACACAGAATCTGAAACAGGCTCCAGGCTCTGAGCTAGCTGTCAGCACAGAGCCCAGTGTGGGGCTCAAACCCACAAACCGTGAGATCATGACCTGAGCAGAAATCGGATGCTTAACCAACTGAGCCACCCAGGTGCCCCAGATTATAATTTTAAAATCTGGTGAATTTATTCTCATAAAATGGGCTTTTGGAAATATAAGCTATAAATGTTTTCTTCCTGTTAAATAGAAATGCTCATGAAATTTTTTGTTTGCACTTGTTGCTGCAGTTAATTCTAGCTTCAGGAGTAAACCTACTCTAAAAGGGTAACTCTCTATAGTTAGTCCCCTGAGTAAAATAATAACATGATAAATGACAAAATCTACTGAAGAGAAAATGGTTATAGTTTATTAACTCACAAATCACAAACGTACTGCTTTATGGAATATTGTATTGTATGGAGTTGCATAACCTTGGATTAATAGTTGCTTCTTTTTCTTGAAAGATGTTATTTTACCCTTCTAGGTTGAATTCTCTTTCAATACATACATTCAAAAATCTCTGTGTCTCTGGAGAAGTCCTGGCCTGACCTTTGCTTTCATTTAAGCTAGCTTTGTCTCCTCACATACACTCAATTAAACTCTTTGTTCCCTTTCTCCTTTCCTTTATTGTCATCAATAACACTAGAAACTCCCATCTTCATTTTCTCAGGTAATTGAATTGGTGAATTATTTTGACATTAATCTGTATTTTTTTTAATGAACCTTCCCCTCCATGCAACTTCCAACCTTAATGGCTTTTCTCTCTTTCCCACAATTAAATTGGACATGATTTCTTAGAATCTTGAAAATCAAAGATTGGAAAAGCACCATTGCTTCCCAAGAGGTCAATGAAGCTTAGTACACTTTACTTTTGCTAGTAAATCCCCACTTGTCTTCTTTTATACAATCTTAAGAACTTGGAATGAATGAATGAGAGAATATTTTTCAAAAATTTTTTTCTTTGCACATTTACTTCTGTTAGCCTTCTGTGGTAGAAATAACACATAACTGAGAGAAATTCAATGGTTCCATGTGAGACATGGAGTTATATATTTTATAATATTTATACAATGACTAAATAATTAGAGGCAGTCTCTTCATGAACTTTTGAGATATTATGATCATACAGTAAATGTTATTACATCAGTAGCTGATTATTTCATTTGGTTAGAATATAGTTCCCTCAATGACATAATTCTGCTGTGGCCATCTTTTCTCCAAATGCATACATAGCATCTGCCATGGTACAATTCGGGGTGGGGTGGGGTGGTTAGTAGCAAGAAAGAATAGTACAAAAGTGAAATGAAATATTCACTGTACAAATATTTATTCCATAGAAGCATTGAGAAAACAGAACTTCGTTTTGCTTGATAATGGTGAAGAAAGACTTCATAAGGGAATTAGCTTTTAGGTGAATTTTAAAAGATAGCATATCACTAGTGCACCAGAAGGAAACAGCGTTGATTTACCTTGAATACAGGTTATAAAGAGTTCATTTTTGTGTGTGTGTGAAGCTTTAGAAACAATGATAAACCAATTAAAAGTCAGATTTATTTTAATGAACACCGTGTGGAGACAATTCTAAATGACGTCCATTATAATATACTGCCCCCTACAATAAGAGTTCATTGGTCTAATTCCCAACAATTGTTGGAGTTACTTTTGAAGATTTCTATGTATATTAACTTCAAATTAGCATATTTTATTGCTTATTATTTCATTGATGTTTTCATTTTACATGGAAGTTAATTTAGATAATGTTCAGAAGCCAGTTGGCATCCAACACATGCATTTTCCTACATTTGCTCACTTAGATTTTAAGGTATTATTTCATTTTTCATCAGTATTGTTTTACCCAGTTTCTGGTGTAGCAACCCTGTGTGCTATATACCTTCATTAAATAACCTATTCAGAAAAAATAATGATGGTTCTTTATGTGTAAATGAAGAAACTGAACTCAAGTTACTTCCATACTTTCATTCTGCATGAACATTTGAAGATTTTAAGTATGTTGATAAATTAGAATACCAAAAAGTACACAAAGTGGGATTTGTAAATTTTTTTTGGAAATACACACTTGGTTCCTGCAAGAAACATTCTGCTGCATTTGAACAAAACCTGCACATTGTATTTTTTAAGAATGCTAATTTTTTTAAAACAAAAGAATAGCAAGAGAATAATAATTATTCATAATTACTACATGAATTTTATGAAAGTTATTATTTCTATATAGAGGAGAGGGTTGTTAAAAATGATTTGCTTAAGTAGTCAGATTTACAGGGTAATGTAATTCATGCAGGGTTTGGATGTTAAGTAATGTAAGTAAAGTTGTGTGGCTGGGACACAGGATTTGTATCAAGGTTTAGTAGGAAATGAGATTGTTAAAGAAGGTAGGGGTTATAAATTGATATTGTAAGTCTTCTTATTGATTGATACATTACTACATTTATTTATTCATTCCTTCAATGGTTATTTATTGAGTCTGTGTTATATTCTGGGTGTTTCCCTCACCACTGAGAATACAGACATGACCAAGGAAAACTTGGGGCTTATCTTCACAGTTTATATAACTTAACTTCCAAAAACACACAAAAGAGAAGTTGAAAACCACATAGTTGAATAGTACTAACTACATAGACATACAATGTTACTACTAACTACATAGACATACAATGTTACTAATAAAAGCACTCGGATAAATGTACTCAAAGATTTTTTAGTAATATTTACTCACATATGTTGTCAATAGTACCTGAAAGGTCACAATGTTTATTAACATGTAAACTATTTTTACCCATACTTTAAAATAGCTGATTTTTATATCACCAGACTAAACTGCTAGTCTTACAATTGCTACACACAGTACAATTAAAGTGATCCAAACAAAATTTGTTTTTTTGTTTTTGTTTTTGTTTGTCCATGCTGGAAATGGAGCCTAGTGCAGGGCTTGAACTCAGGACCCTGAAATCAAGATTTGAGCTGAGATCAGAGCCAAACCTTAACTGACTGAGCCATCCAGGCACCTCAGTCTATATTTTAATAAACAGTGTGAATCAAATTCTATCTTTTCAGAATTAGAATATAGTTAAAGTCTAAATATCTATTTATTATTGGTAAAATTGATCTTGAAATACCAGTTGCCATATCACCTCAATTGTCTGCTTAAAAATTTCTACATTATGTATATGTCTACTTACCCTTTATCATAACTATGATATTTGAAGACAGAACAATTTATACACAAATCCTATAAAATGATATCATACTGTATTATATTGTATGGCTTAGTTGCTTAAAATCAATCTAAACTAGTTAAAATGTGAAAAGAGGGGCAACTAGCTGCCTCAGTCAGAGAAATGTATGACTCTTGAAATTGAGGTCATAAGTTCAAGTTCCATGCTGGGTGTAGAGATTACTTGAATACATAACTATTTTTAAAGTGTGCAAAGAATTTTGTGGCCAATGTAATTATTTTCATTATCATTGAATTGCCATAACTATGTCTAAGTATTACTTAGAGTTTGAACAACTACTGAGGTCACCATACAATTATGGTAACTTCTAGAGAATAGTTTTTCTACTCTTAATTTAATTATTTCTGACTTCTGTAGCTGACCCTGAAAGCTTACACAATCTTTCCAGCAAAATATTATCTTCTTTAACCACTTGACACAAGCATAGGATGCAAGTGATACCTATGCATAATAGAAATATGAGAGCAAGCACAGTTTGAAAAGTGGTATGAGTACTTATTTATAAAAGGCAGTTATTTATTTTTGCCACATAGTGATATGAATATCATACAAATGATCTCAACTCAAACTATTTTAACACTAACTTTTTCAGGTACCTGTATCCTGAGATAAGAACTGTAGTTCTATACTCTCTCATAAACTCAGTTTTGTCTTTCACAGATAAGAACATTGACTCTTCCAATGCCTTTCTTATTTACAATTTCAGACCAAACCCTGTCCGTCTCAAACATATTAACATATATGTGAAGCTAGGACTAAAAACAGCCTCCAAAATTTTATAAGAGCTCTTGCCTAATCATCCACCTTAGAGATACTAGTAAGACACAGTCAAGTTGATGTTCTCCCTTGCTCATTAAGGTACTTTTGTTTGGTCAATGAGTTTCCCAGATTATATGGTGGCAGTTGGGGTAGGACAACATCGTTAACTATAAAGTGAGATGTACACAAAATCATTAATTAATTCACTGTGTGCCAAACATTTGAGCTAAACCTGGAATTAAAGAACTCTAATCCATTGACCTCACCATATTTTTTAAGCTATCAACTTTTTCCAATTTCAATTCCATTCTTATATAGGTTAAAATCAAATATCTATCAGTATTAATCATTGTTTAGCAAATACTTTCAACTACATGTTTTTTTTTTTTCCCTTGCTCCCTTATATAGGATTGAATAAACACTTACTTTCTAGTTGAACTCAGCTGTCCACCTTTGTCTAATCTGCAGTACACAACAAAAATTGCTAGAAGAGGTATGAAAACTAAATAGAAAATTTGCCATTTAAAATCCATAAAATGACACTGTACAAACAAAATTGCTAGAAATCCTGCTAGAAATCCTTGCATGTGTCATCTCTCACTCTGAAAAGCATCAACAGGGGCATCTGAGTGGCTCAGTTGATTAACCATCCGACTTCGAGTTAGGTCATGATTTCATGGATCATGGGTTCAAACCCCACATCAGGCTCTGTACTGACAGCTCAGAACCTGGAGCCTGATTCAGATTCTGTGCCTCCTTCTCTTTCTGCCACTTCCCTGCTCATGCTCTGTCTCTGTCTCTCAAAAATAAATAAAAATGTTTAAAAAATTAAAAAGCAAAAAGAATGTATAATTGAAAGATAAATATTTACTGTTAATATAATTATCATTTAATTATATTAATACAATTTCAGATTTATTGTATATGTGATGATAAATCAGCCTTTAGTTTTCTGGGATAGAGTTACAAATATATGTTTTTTAACACAAAGAAATTCCTAGCTATTAAAGCATTGTTTATAGTTATAGGAATTGTATAAATCAGAATAGTTTAGAACTAAGTGGAGACACCAGGATGTAAAAACACTTACATTGTGACAAATGTCTGATCTCCAGGAATATATAAACACATTTGGCAGGAGATAATCATTTTTGACAATATAGTTCTCATTTAAAATTTTGCATCAAACACAAAACATACTTCCAACTTTGAAAAATTAATAATTTACACAGAATTTTGGACCATAACTTAAAATTTTTAGTTACTAAGAAGCAGAATGTACTAAAGTACAATTCTACTCTTTTGTCCAGATAATTTATTTCATGATCTCCTGTGTCAGTTAGAAATATAAATATTATCCTAAAACATAAAAATAATGATACCCATGGGAAAAACAACTCTATTTTCTAGGTAAAGGAATCTTAGTTATTATGAGTACATTGCATTTTGAGAGGTATGAAGATATGGCCTAGAGCTATTGATTATGTCACATCAGAAAGCAATGATTCTATCACAAACAATGATTATTGTCATTATTCTTTACATGGGATCCTGAGGACAAATAACTCAAAGAGTGAAATGTGTCAAGTACAATTGATTTAACAGGGACAATACCACTAAAGGACTTACATTCATACTGCTCCCTCAGGTACGAGTCTCCAGAGTAACACACAGACAGAACTAGGTTGATAAATATTTCAAGTAGCTTTTATCTAGTAGTTCTGTGAGTTTCTTATTGACAATATCAAGGGCTTTAGGGAGGTGTTCTGCATAATAAATGTGAAAATACAGTTATAGAAAGGTCTTTGAAGGATAATGCTTTTTAATTTAATAGATGGGTGATAGGAAAGGTAGTGAGCAGTTTGCCAGGGAATCTAACTCTAGCTAATGAAACAGTGCCAACTCTATGACTCAGAATGCTACACTGTAAGTTATTCAGAATGTTCTGAGAAGTGATCCAAACATAGAAACACCTGAAACTTAATATTGAATCTATTTACATAAATCATACTCAAGGAGTCTTCTAATCTTAACACATACACCCAGCAATATGCTGAGGCCTTACAGAGGAGGTAGATCACTATTATTTGATTAAAGGTGTATAATTTTATGTAGTGGGTAGCCATCTTAACAAAACTTGATATATTGGCCCTGGAAGGAGTTAGGAAAAGCAGAAGGAAGCATAATAAAAGCAAATAAGCATAAAGCCAGTATTAACTATATACTGTATAAACCAGGCATAGGTAAGGTGTCTCACATACTGAAAATTTTTTTCCTCTCCCTACTTAATCAGCCAACTGTATTTAATCAGCCAACTGTACATTCAAATAACCTTATGGAATTTTCTTTGAAGAGGCTCATTCTTTGGAAATTACTGAAGACCTCAGTGATGACCATTTATTGAAGATGAATGAGAAAATTCCAGGCTACCACCTAAGTTTTGCAAATAGAAATGTACCTTACTTGGTTAAGCCAGATTCTGTGCTTTCCTTTGAGGTGATTTGCCAGAAAAAGATGTTTGAATGTGGGTTAAGGAAACGTTTTCTGAAAAATAAGTATTTTTAGGCAACTCAATGGCTGATATAAACACTGAAGCATTTCAAATAGACTTAGTTCTAGCTGATTTTCTTAATTATAAATACATTATCTCTTTTTGTTTTTCTAGAGGTAAGCATTAAGAGTCATTCTTGGTATGAAGGGGAATTTATATTTATCAACCAATTAGTGTTATTAATGTAAGGTTATTATTATGCCTTTGTGTAAGAAATTATTATATTTTGTATTTCCAAAATGGATGCATGCAAGGCAACTTTATCTCTGTCTGTCTATCTATCTACCTACCTACCTAGCATCTGTCTGATATTTGGCCTTATCTAAAACACTGACCATAGTATTTATAACTGATGCAATGAGCCCAGAAGGAGAGGATTAACTGAACCAATTAGTAGAGTCTTGCTAAATGGATCTGAGCAAATTTTAACCTTCTGAATAAAAATTGGAGCTAAATGTGAAGGTCTAGGTTAAACTTGGACAGGCATTATGTTTTGATGAAAAAATTAGGTAAGATTTTCAAATAGATGACATGAATGTGGTTGGAAGTGATGTGTTCTCCCCCTAATGAAGAGACACTGTCAACCCTGGGGTTGACCAGGGGTTGACCTTGGGTCAGGGATCTATATATAGACAATTCCAGTGCTCTCAATTCTCTTTGGAAGACATGGCCATTTAACTGTCTTACACAAAACCATTATACAATTAACTAGTTTCAAGAAATTCCTACCAGAGTACCTTACAGGGATAGCCATGTTTGAATTCTACGTATATCACTATCTGGGTTGGGGTGGGGTATAAAAGTATAATTTTGATATTGGAAAAATAGTTTACCATTATGCATGAGATTGAATGCAATAATAGGCAACCCACACATCACCCAAACATACTGTAATAAAGAATACAGTAGTTTAGAGCTTTTAGGTCAGAGTCTTTTCATTTGAATCCTAGCTGACTGACTATGGGGAAGTTACTTAAACTTTCTGCTTGTCAGTTTCTTTATTTTTGAAATGGGATTAATATAAGTATATATCATAGAAGCTTTTCTAAAAGCAGAAAGTAAGTACTCAATAAACAATAGTTATAAAAGAAGGTGATTAAAAATCACATTAGTTACATTTTCAACAAATTGCATTCCTCCAAAAACTGGCATATACTTTAAAGCAGTTTGTAATTGTTTTAATAATATTTAAATGTTTATTTATTGAATTTGAAAGAGAGAGAGAGAGGAAGGGTCAGAAGGAAAGAGAATCCCAAGCACTGACAGTGTAGTCTGATTTGGGACTCCATCTCAAGAATCATGAGATCATGACCTGAGCCGGGATCCAGAGTCACAAGCTTAACTGAGTGAGCCACCCTCAAAGCCACTTGTAATTTTAACTTGCTCTTTTCTTAAAAGAAGGTAGTAAATGGTAAAATGCAAAAATAAAGACACTAATAGAGGCACCTGAGTGGCACAGTCAGTTGAGTTTCTGACTCTTGATTTCAGCTCAGGTCACGATCTCATTGTGAATGGGAGCCCTTCATAGAACTCTGCCCTGACTGGGTGGGCCCTACCTGGGATTCTCTGTCTTCCTCTCTCTCTATCCCTCCCTCTCTCTCAAAAATAATAAACATTTAAAAAAACTAATAAATTATGGCACATTATATATAATATATATATATATATATATATATATCCTGTGTGATTTATCAAAAGAGTGATGCAGACATGTATTAACCCACAAAGGTATACATATCAAATAAAGAACATGTTACAAAACAGCAAATATTTTATGATTTGATTTTATAGCAATAACAAATCTGTGTGTAAACAAAATTTGTGTATTTATATATATATATACACCATATGTATATGGATATATATCAGTGATACATATGGTGAAAGAGTTTCTTGTTTTATGTTTTTGGGGGGTTTTTGTTTGTTTTTTTAGCCTGCTTTTATTGACCTAATTTTTTAGTCTGTGTTACAGGTAATCAGAAAAAATACACCTACTGTTAAAAAGTTTTCTTTTCTTTTATTATAAAAAAATTGAGTACTTCTGAGTTATAAAAAAGTTTCATATGAGCTTATTCATTTTATTTTTTTCTAAATGCATGTGAAGAAAGAAATCATCTTGTCATAATTAAGATTTCAGTCAAATAGGAATAAAGTTATTTAAATAGCAAATTTGCATTTTGCATCAAATATGGTAATATAGGCTGCACCTGTATGTTTGAGTCTTTTAAAAAGGATATATTGAGTTTGTCTTAAAAATATATAAAGTAAAAATATAAGCTCTCATAAACTTATTGACAGCTTTATAATATAATTCACATTTGCAGTAACCTATTCTGAAAGTAATGTGATTTCTTTTTTAATTTTCTATTTCATATATACTCAAGTTATTTATGCCTTTCCAAATATATACAACTGGTGATGAATTTCAATCCAAAACTAAATTTTCTTTATTACTAAGTATATTTTATTTTAAATTATAATGGTTTTCCTTTAAGGAAGAAACTCTCACAAATACCAACTCAAATTGTACACAATTCAGAGCAAAATTTTTTAACTTTAGGGGGTAAGGATATTTTCTTGGATCTATTCTGGATTATAAATTACAAAATATATGACCTTAATCCTGCAGTGTTTGGTAATCTCCATAGTCATCTTCTAAGAGACATTTAAACACATATAAAATGGGTTCAAGATCATAAAATACAATAATCGTGGCCTTGCATTCTTACCTGAATCAGTGCAATAACACAGCATGGCTACAGAATTTACTCTGAAATATTTTCCTTTGAATAGATTTTGTAAGAATTACCAAGAGAATTAACTAATACCTCAGTCTAATGCTGTCCAAGGGGACTGTTTTCTAAGACTGTTTTATGTTCAGTTCTAGAAATGGGTCTTTGTGGTTTTCCAATAATTAACCTCTTCAAAAAGTAAATAAGAGAGAAATTTAAACAGATTTTAATAGGATTCCAAAAAAGTAATCTAATTAATAATATAACTAGATTAAATAGATTATATTCTTTCTTAATTAAAACCACAAAATAATGTTTATTCGATTATATAATTTGTGTTGGTATCATAAGGATTTGGATATAAGGTTAAAATCCAAATTTAATTTAAATGAAACTCTTCTTTCCTTGCCCAGGCATCAATTCACTGAAAGCAAACAAATTGCTCAAGTCAAACACCTAGGAATCATCCTTAGTAACTTTGTTCCTCCATCCCCCATATAATCAAATCATCAGCAGATTCTGCCAATTTTTAACACCAAAATGTATCCTGACTGTCTACGTTTGTTTCTGCTGTCACCACCCTAATGCAAGTCAGTATACCCCACACGCCATCTCGCAGAACCTGAAAGAGTCCTCTGCCTGCTTTCCCTGCTTCTGTTTTTTTAATTCTTCTTTTTTTTAAAGTTCAATTTCTTTAAACAAAAACAAAAACTGTTCACCCATTTCTCTTGTCCTGTAACCCCCATCTTTGGAGACTGCCAATCTAATTTATTAGCTTGGTATGTCTGTCTTTCCATTCTCTCTCTCTCTCTCTCTCTCTCTCTCTATCAATCTAGACTCCATATATAAGAGGGATCATTTAGTATTTGTCCTTCTCTACTTATTTCCCTTAGCATAACCCCTTTGAGGTCCTTCTGCTTCTGTTTTTGTTTCTTTGTGATTTGTCTCCAGAATGATTTTTTGTGGGTATGTGACAGAGAGAAAGAGAGCATGAGCACACACAAGCATGGGGGAGGGCCCGAGGGCGGGGGGAGGGCCCGGGGGCGGGGGGCGAGCAAAAGAGCAGGAGAGAGAGAACCGTATACAGGCTCCTTGTCTGTGGGGCTCGATCCCAAGACTGTGAGATCATGACCTGAGCCTAAAACAAGAGTCAGATGCTTAACTGACTGAGCCATCCAGGTGCTGCTCAGGATGATATTTTAAAATGTATATACATGAGATTGTAAAATCTCTCTGCTTAAAACCCAACCCCTTCAAAGACTCTCTAAATGCTCTTATTTATTTATTTACTTACTTACTTTAATGTTTATTTATTTTTGAGAGAGAGAGTGTTAGTGGGAGAGGGGCAGAGAGAGAGTAAGGGAGACACAGAATCTGATGCAGGCTCCATGCTCCAAGCTTTCAGGATAGGGCCCGATGTGGGGCTTGAATCCACAAACTGTAAGATCATGACCTGGGTCAAAATCTGATGCTTAACCCAATGAGCCACCCAGGCACTTCGAGCATTCATATTCAGAATAAAATCTAAATTCTCCACTTGACTCCCTCTGCTTCTCCCTCCCCTTCCCCTTCTCTGTATTTTTCTCCTACCACCATTCACACAGATTTGTGCCTCTGAAAACTTGGACCAGGTGTTACTATTCCTTTGGAACCTTCTTTGACTATACTCTATATTCATATCACATCACCTAAAATATTACCTCCTCAGAAAGGTCTGATGGACCACCCTGTCTTATCTAGAAATCCTCCACTCTACTTTTCTTTGTAACCAACTGAGTAATTTTTAATCCTAGATTATCTTGGCCATTTTTGTCAGCCTCTGAAAGAATGTGAGACTTTGAAGACTTTAAAGTTGTGGAGTGTGTGTGTGTGTGTGTGTGTGTGTACACCACATACCATATGTTCTTTATCCATTCATCAATTGATGGGCATACATTTGGGCTCTTTTCCATACTTTGGCTATTGTTAGTAATGCTACTATCAATATTGGGGTACATGTGTCCCTTTCAATCAGTAATTTTTAATTTGCTGAGAAAATACCTAGTAGTGTGATGGTTGGATCAAGGGGCATTCTATTTTTAAGTTTTTGAGGAAATTCAATATTGTTTTCCAGAGTGGCTGCATGAGTTTGCATTCGCACTAACACTGTAAGAGGGTTCCCCTTTCTCTTCATCCTTGCCAACATCTGTTGTTTTCTGTATTGTTAATTTTAAGCATTCTGACAGATATCAAGTGGTATTTCATTGTGGTTTTGATTTGTATTTGCCTGATGATGAGTGATGTTGAGCATCTTTTCATGTGTCTGTTGGCCTGAACACACCAATTTTAATACAATCTCTTTCCACTAAAAATATGACTCTACTGTTTTTGTTTTGTTTTGTTTTCTCTTGCACTTACCAGCTCTATTAGGTTTCTTCTTTATTTGTTGTGAATCTCTATCCTCCCACAAGAATATAAGTCACAAGTGGGTAAAGATGAGTATTTCTACATACTATATATTCCATTACCTAGAAATGTCTAATAAATAAATTAATCTCTTTGGAGCTACAGTTGCCAGTCATTTCATCTTGTTCCTCAATTACTTTGTACAGCAGATCTCACTGGGTAGATTTCCCCTTGAGAAGGGTGAGAGTTCAGTAACCATAGGCCAGAGCAATACCAATGCTTTTTTGAATCAGTTATGGTCTATGTGGAACTCAAATGCTAGAAGTTTAGAAGAGTATACAATAGGAGAAATTCCTAGAGATAGATATTGATAAACTGAAGAAAGAATAAAAATGATGTAGTTTTAAGGAAATCTGATATTTCTAAAAATCATTAGCAGCAATATCATTTTTCAACTAAAGCTGCAACCATGTTTCGTTTAAATGAAAAGAAATTCCCAGTATATGCATAAAAAGGATGATTCTCTTTCTTGGAAAATAAGAATGAAAATGAGACTTATAAAGCACATATTCCACATGCTTGAACACACATGATAAATGTAGCATGAAGAATACAGAGAAAGCAGTATTTATGCATGCAGCAAGCTATATTGGTAATTCCAGGCATAGACAGCATCTATTGTATTTACACATTAAAGAAGCAAACCCAAGATCATATTGTGCATGGATGCCTTCTCATTTTTAACTTTTATTAATAAAGCACACTGATTTAAATTATTTCACTTGAGACAAAATATCACCAGTTATAAAAGGAACACTTGGGCTTTAAGGAAAACACACACACATATTTTCAAATCTAGTTTTTAAGCAAAAACATAACTGTATTTTATATTCTAAATGCTTCCAAGTTCTTTTTCATGAGATGCCACTTTATTTGACAAAAGGTGCAGATAAAAAGATTTCATCAGACTTCTAGACTTCCGAAGAGAGTTACTACTCTAAGGAAGCTATAAACTCTGTATTGCATGTTAGTAGTTCAAGTATTACTTTGAATTACAACATTTTCAAAAGCTGACAAAAATATAATACAGCCTTTTTGAACTGGAGTCACTGTAGTAATTCTCACAAATATTTTTTGGAGGGCAGATGATGTAGTATGGCTAAAAATTTTGGACCAAGGACATAATGATTCTTCCCTGGCATTCAGGTATTAAACATGAATTATAGAAAGTGATTATCCTTGTCACATTGCCTGAAGTAATGATGTTCTGTTTTTTACAGAGCTATCAAAAACCTGCTGTGTCAGAAATGAGTATGATTTCAGGTTATTATCAAGCATACAAATGTAAGGTCTTGATTCAAATCATACTATGAAGATCCTGAAAACATATGAAGCTAATTTAGAATTTTATACCACATGTTTTACATTTTACATGAAAATAATATATATATTTTAGGCATTTTATATTGTCTAGGGTCACTTTAGACAGTGTCTAAGCAAATGTTAAGTTGTTGATGTGAGTCTGGAGAAAGAAGGTTGTATTAACTAAATTACTTAAATCACTCAGACAGTAGAAGGAAAAAAATCTTCAGATTATTTATTAAGACTCTATAAGAAACAGAGGAAAGAAGTATAACAAAAATAGGATATCTTTGGTTTCATTTTATTATTTCCTTATATACGAGCACTTGCCTAAGAGACTAGTTTTGGTGTACAATAACATTTTATAATTTAAAGAAGAGATTTATAAGGATTTCTGACTTACAGATAAACTAGTGAGAATTATTTTTAGGCATATAATTGGTATGGTATGGCATTTCAATTCTCATGTCACCTTACTTTCAACATTCCACTTAGTTATTTCACAATACACTATGAAGATTCCATTGTATTCTTCTGCTAAAAATGGTTTTGACATTCAATTTTGTTTTGAAGTATCCCCAGGAAGATAAAAAGTCAAATACCTTTTCAATAAAAATAATAAATATGTGATCATTCCTTGCTATGAGGAAGTAATTTTGCTTACCCCCATTAAAAAATTATTTAGAAAATATGTTTTAGACTGTACTTATGTGGTTGAGCACAAGATTTAGGTGATCTAAAAGTGATACCCAAGCGATTCATGGGATGATAAGGGCTAATCCTTGGAAAAAAGAAATGAACATGTAACATGCCCCAAATCTTCTTTAACTTTTCTTTTTCTTTTAAGTGGAAATAGTATTTGAGACATGAACATTTTAAAAAGTCATTGCCAAGTTTGTGGACTTGTTTTTCCTTTGAGAAATTGGTTGTTTCTATGGTTGAAAGGATGGTTCAAGAGAATTAGTGAAAATATAAATGTGCCTTTTGAAACAGGAAATTTAATCAGGAAAATATTTCTGATACATTAATTCTGATAACTTAATTGAAAGTTAATTTTTTGAAATGAATATTACTTTATATGTGCAAGAGACATGATAAGACCAGTGATAAGGTCAGGGATCCTTAGAGGAGGAGGTTATCATGGATTGTCTGGGTGGCCCTTTCAGTGCATTCACATGTATCCTTATAAGGAAGACGAAGAAGTACACAGAATGGAAGACACACAGAGGAGGGGCCCCAAAGGTGCCATGGAAACACAGATTACAGTAATGTGGCCACAAGCCAGAGAGCACCTGCAATCGGCAAAAGCTGAAATAAGTAGGAAATGGAATTTCCCAGAGAGCCTCTGGAGGAAGTATAGCATGTTGACACTTTGATTTTGTACTTCTGGCTTCAGAACCATGAGACAACATTTTTGTTCTGTTAAGTGATTCAATTGTGCTAAGGTTTTTTGTTTTTAGTTTTTTAATGTTTTATTTATTTCTAGGAGAGAGAGAGAGAGACAGCGTGAGCAGGGGAGGGTCAGAGAGAGAGGGAGTCACAGACTGAAACAGGCTCCAGGCTCTGAGCTGGCAGTCAGCACAGAGCCCGAAGCGGGGCACGAACCCACAACCGCGAGATCATGACCTAAGCGAAAGTCGGAAGCTCAACCAACCAAGCCACCCAGGCGCCCCCAATGGTGCTAAGTTTTTATGGTGGTCTTGGGAAACTGATTTTGGTATCAGAAGCAAACTGCTGCTCTAAAGCAAATAGCTATAAATGTGTAAGTATCTTTGGAATGGCATAATAGATTAGGGCTCAGAAGGAAATGAGAAACATGTTGGAAACCAGGGGAAAGGTGATCCTACTCCTATACGGGCAGAAAACTTAGCTACATTGTGCCCGACAGATGTATGGAAAGCAGAACTTGTAAGTGAAAGATTTGGATATTTCACTGAGGAGACTCCCAGGCAGTGTTTTAGGTTCAGGCTGGATTGTTACTGCTGCTTATAGTAAAATGCAAGAGGATAAGGATGAATTGAGGAAGGAACTGTTAAACAAAAATTTGCTAGACTTCTAAAATTCTTCAAGGATGTAACAAATGCATAAAACTACTCACATGCAGAGCACTGGGTGCTCTATATAAGTGATGAATCACTAAACTCTACTCCTGAAAGCAGTATTATGCTATACATTAACTAACTAGAATTTAAAGGAAAACTTGAAACAAAAAACAGCTATCAAAATATGGTAGATAAAAAAATAATAAAATAAAATAAAACTAGTCACATGCAAATATGTGCTACTGCTGAAGAAAAAGTAAGAATGATTCCAAGGGCAGATCATTACATCTAAAGGAATGAACTGTAGACCAAGAGAACTGAGCTAAAGGACTGCGTGGCAGAACTTCAGATCACAGAAGATTATACTCAGGCCTTGAAATCTAACGGGTTTTGCTCTTCTGGGTTTCAAAATTGGTTGGACCTGGTAATTTCTGTCTGCCTTCCATCATCTTTTAGGAATAGGAAAGTATATAGCTCTTATACTAGGCTTGTCCACCATTTTATTTTAGGAACATATAATTTATTTTCCAGCTTCAGACGTCAAAAAATGGAGAGAAATTTTCTCCCAAGATGGATAATATGCAAAGTCTCACTCTTACCTAATTTAGATGATTTAGATGATGAGATCTGGGACTTTTAGACTGAAGATATTTAGATGAGATTGAATTGATGCATAATGATTTGAGACTTTGGGGTATGTTGGAATCAGGTAATATTTTATAGGATAGACATGACTCTTTAAAAGTAGAAGATAGCCTATAGTAGGCCAAAAAAAAAAAAAAAAGGCCTTCCAGAAGTTATTTCACATTATTTCCAATAACTATTATTGGAAATATGAAATATTATTGGAATATGGCAAATAGTGAATATTAACTCATATGGCAAAATATGTGATTTTTAAAGGATATTTAAGAGGAGGAGCTTAGCCTGATGTATCTCCATGTACCCTGTATTCAATGAAATGTATTCTTATAATAAAGAAGCAAAGGGAGTTTTAAAACTCACAGAAAGAAGAAGATAAGGGAGATGAGGAGATAACGGGATGATGGAGGCAGACTGAATAATATGGGAGCAAGCTGAGGAATACTTGAAGCCACCAGATGGTGGACAAAAACAGGAATAGATTCTCCCTGGAGGTCTAGAGGGAGTGTGGCCTTGTGGACATCTTGATTTTGGTTTTCTGGCTTTCAAATTGTGAAAGAAAAAAAAATTCTATTGCAAGCCACACTTTGGTAATAATTTATTAAGGCATTCTAAAAAAAAAAAAAACTGATACAGACTTTGTTGGTCTGTGTGATTTGGAGGATGGCTAGAAAAGTCAGAACTTTATAGAGGAGGCCTCAGGAAGCACAGGCTGACAATTTTGCTGCATCAACTGATACTACAATCCAGGCAGAAAATCTTTGTCGGGGACAATTCGCCACTGCTCTTAAGGCCTTTCAACTGATTCAAATAGTCCTGCAGATGATAGAGGATAGTCTCCTTTACTTAAAGTCAACTAACTGTAATTGTAGGTGTTAATCAGATTTACAAAGTATCTTTACAGTGACTCCTAGATTAGCTTTTCTTTGTATAACCAGGTACTGTGTCAAGCCAAGATGATACATTAACCTGACCAACACACAAACAGAATGGGAGTAAGCACAAAGAGCATATTATGGACGGATGAAGTTCCAGAGTTTAGAGATGCTGGAAATATAAATGAGAATATTTCTCCCTCGAACTCAAAGGAATCTATATATAGTGTGTATGAAATTGTCATGTTGGTCTGCTGCAAGTATATGTGAAAATTTTCACTTTCTTTACCTTCAAATAAGGAAAATATGCAAAAAAGACCCAGAAAGAGACATGGGCAAATGAAAACCTACACAAGGTTCTGATTTATTATATGGAATGGTAAAAATGAAGCATGAATAAGGGTGTATCTATTATTAGGCAAGTATTATTTTTTAGCTTAAAAAAATAAACATCAAATATGCCTATTGTAATATAGATAAAGTAAAGAGACTGTTACCCTCTTCAATATTTATTTTCAGTGTTGTGTGCACTGCTCTCATGGGACTCACCCTTACAAGTGTTGTTTTCTTTAATAATGATGGGTAGAAGAGGAAAGTTTGTTTTCACTCCGCTGCACCACATTACAATATATCTAAAATCCAAATATCCAGAAACAGGTAAAAATAGCTAGTTTCTAATATCATATTTTGCCCTTACCACAAAAATGTATGAAATAGGAAAAGATAAGACCTTAAATAGGTTCAGATGACTTGATTAATGAACACTCACCAATAGAATATTCCCATTTTGAACTCTGCCTTTGTTTAGCACCCTACGGTTTTATTAATAACCCAGGACAATGCACAATAAGACTTCAGATGAATGAAAAGCACACTTTCTTTTGTAGAGTATGAGAAGAGTGATTGTAAAAAGGAATGTGAAAAGAGAAACTGCATGATGCCCTAACAACAGGAGAATTTTGATACAGTTCAAGTTCAGGAGAGACTACAAATAAAAACTAAGGAGCTAAAAAATTATTTTCTTACAACTTTTTCAGTATGTCCATTAGAGTTACCTTTAGGTATATGTACACCTCATTTGAGGCTGCTGATATGGAGAATAACAGTGAGAAAAACTAGGCCAATAATAATGAGAAGGAACCAATCAAACAGACCAATTTAGACAAGAGCCAGGAACCTGGACACGTTCTTGAGCTAATTAGGTTATTGCAAATGAGCCTACCAAAAGAATTTAGGTGAAACATAGCTTAGCCATATTTCCTTCCTCCTTCAAGGTAAAACCAAGTACATCTGGTGGAAGGCCTAAGGAGACTTGACAAGGTTCTGAGAGAGAATATGGTTTTATACAACTTCATGTTGTGTGTGTATATATATATAGACTACTGAGTAGTAGACTGGACACTTTGAAGAAAATCAGGGATGACTTCTGACAGTTCATGGGATACTTTATTGGACCTCATCTCTTCCTATCCCCCATAACTACTGACATCATCAAGAATGGAAGCCATTTTTTTGCTCCTTTGTTTTGATAGAAATATTCTTGTAGTCAAACACACCCATCTCCTTTGTGATCCTGGCCCATTATAAATTGTACTGGTAACACAGAGAGGAGGCTGAAGCTTTCCAAATGTCCATGTGACCACTCCAGTCTCGAGGGAATCCAGAATCTTGTAATGCTCTTCCTGGACCTATTCCCCAAGGAATTCAGTCTGACTTATATGAATTATACCAGGTAAGCAGAGATAACAGCTATCAAGCATACCTTAGAGATAGTTTATCTACAATTGAGTAGGTGCTCTGTGAAAATATACAGAAGTCACACACAGCTTAGGATAAATACAATCTTAAAACAGCCTGAAAATAGTCTCATAGCAGAAATTGCAATCCTACTTACCCTTCACTAAATGAGCTCCTTGATTGAAGATTTTGAGAACTACCTGAGGCATAAACCCATTTGATAGCTAGAAGCAGTGAAAGGGATGTGCATATAGTCTTGTCCAGAACTTACTAGCCACAAAGAGCAGTGTCTACAATGAATACAGAATGGGGTTTATTGAATGGTCCGTAAATCCAGCTTAGATACAAACCTGTCTGGGGGTACCTTTGCAAGTGTCTGTAACTGTCCCATGTCATTAAATGCTTTCACAGAAAATGACCACAGATCTTTAAAAATTCAGAGCACAGTACCCTGGCATTGTGGTTAATTTGCAGGTCACAAGACTCTTTAGAACATTATTTCTGTAACTAGCCATTGATCCAGAACAAGTTCAGAAGACATTAGGAATTGTCAAAATTAACCCCAGGGCATCTTGAAAATTCTCCAAATCAGACTTCATTTCAGAACTGTGTCCTCTCCCCCTCCAAAAAATGGTTTGTAATTGTAGACATTTACACACTATTGAGATGATAGGTAAAAGCATTATGAAAAGGGATTTTTTCCTGCATCTTTATATATACTCTGTCCTTCATTTGATACATATTGGTAAATACATACCTTGTGCCAGATGTTATTCTAGACTCTGGCAATATAAAGATTAACAAAGGAGACAGAAATGCTGTACCACAAAAAGCTTAGATTCTAATTGGTGAGCAATAATGTTAAAAATAAACAAACATTGGGGGCACTTGGGTGGCTCCGTCAGTTAAGCGTCTGACTTCAGTTCAGATCAAGATCTCACGGTTCATGAGTTTGAACCCTGTGTTGGGCTTTGTGCTGACAGCTCGGAGCCTGGAGCCTGCTTCAGATACTGTGTCTCCCTCTCTCTCTGCCCCTCCTCACCTCAAGCTCTCCCTCTGTCTCAAAAATAAATAAAACATGTAAAAATAACTAACTAAATGAATAAGTAAATAAAAATAAAAATCATATATTACATTAGATGTTGCATATTATAGAGCACAACAAGACAAGGAAATGGGTCACCAGTATATTTTAACAAATTACAGTATAAAATATATTCAGTACCGAACAATGTACTTCAGAGCCCTTTTATCCACAGAATAGAACTTTCTTCTGCAATCTGACTGTGGACTTTCCAGTTTACCGTAAGTCCGCTAAATGTCAAAGCTGCCCATGAAATAAAGAACATGTTAATATTAGATACATCTCCAGTGTCAGAGAGTAATCACTCAATTTTTACTCTTTAACTATCCTTGTTCACATTATCTCTACCTAGAGGAATGCAGATTAAATAAACATCGTTGGCCACTTTGAAGAAGACATAATGTTTCCTAAGAAAGACAGTGGGAAGTAAGGTTCCATCTCTTTTGCCTTGAACATCCTGCCATAGGAATGGTGGCCATGAAAACAGAGGCATATACTGGAGCTTGTGTTTGACTGTATGTGGCTCTCAGATGGTTTAACTTGTTTTTTTCCCTCAATTATATCTTCCCCCTAAACTGTTGATAAAATTTCCGTATGCTTGAACCATGTCTGTCCAAGATAGACAGCAGATACACTGATAGATAAGTTGAAGATTGGGATTTTAGGAACCTGAGTTTTGAATCACTGTCATAGTTTGTCCACTTCAACATTCAATAATAACAAACTGATGAAAATAAAACTTGATTATAATCCTTACTGATAATAAATTCACCATGTATTTTTTAACATTCTAATTAATATTTTAGAATTTGAAGTAAGAGCTTTAATCATTTAATCTATTTCAAGAAAAAAATAAAATATGATAAAAATGCTATTAGGTATTCAACAAAAGTATATTGAAATATTTCCTATTGGCTAAAATGTTGTATTAGAAATGGAATATATAAAGAATTAAAACATCTGTTGGTTTTACACTTAAGACTTTATATCAGATATAGTGAGCATTCACAGAGAGAGAGAGAGAGATAATGGAGTTACTTGCATTTTTGTTACAGATAATAGAGACTTAAATGTGATATGGGTGCTTAGGTATAGATAGCTAAGGTTGTATGTGCTCTATAGATTCTTGGTTTCTAACTAATTGAGAAAAATACTAGGTGGCATTGAGGAAGAAATAATCATTTTGGAAAAATCTCTATGAAATACAATTTTAGTGTCAGACAGGAAATTCAACTTATATAACGTTGTTACCTTCCAAAGCTTGAGAAAACCATACATAAACACTGTTGTGTGAAATTACAAATATGTTTCAAAAGAGTTGAAGATTTTCTTTAAAATTCTGTGTGGATGCTTATCTTTGTGCTGATAAAAATCTTGCTACCAGATTTGCCCAGGTAGTTGTTTACTATTTTAAATAGGAAAAATACATTTCAAATATATTTGATCATTGCCAATGCTTGAAAATTTGATATATTAAGAAATGCTGTAAATAATACCTTTGGGTCCTCTCTGCTTATTAGACCATATCCAATTTTCTTCGTAGAGTGTTTTTAGAGATTTGTATTGCTTCCAAACTCAGCATAAAAAGTACTCCAACCATATGCCTTTGAGAACATAGAGTTTTATTCTCTGGAGAAGTGAAACAGTCTATTTATTTCCCCCCCAGCAACTCAAAAGAGTAAAAAGGGGAAATGTATGAAATATATGCTTTGTATTTAATATTTCAAAAGGTAAATATTTTCTTTGTTTACATCATTGTGATGCTTAACTCATACACTGTACATTCAAATTATGGCATATAATTAAACAATTATCTAGATAATGAAAACGTTGTGGATTGTTTCCAATTTTATGAACATACACATGAAAGCAAGATTTTATGACATGAATTATCTGAATTAGAGGCCACATTTTCCAATTATCTCTGCCAATCATTTACCCGTTGTTATTTAATTAATTACATCACAATCATGTTATAGTTAAGTTGAAACAACACTATTTTATCACATGTAGTAAAAAATCTTAAAAGACTGAGAAAGAGAAAAATTTGATAATGACAAGAAATATCTTTGTATGTGCACACATGTATATACATTGGAAAGATAGGGAAATAGTGGGTGACATTAGAAAATATGTAGCTGCAAAAATATTAATCATTGGGTTTTCTAACTCATCATTGGCACATGAATGGCATAGGTTTTAAATGGCAATAGTACTGTTTGGGTTGAATTGCATTTCCCTAATACTTAACTCTTGTTAATGATACTGTTTAGTGTTAAACAGTTAAACATGTTGTTCAGTGTTGAAATGGACTGCAACTTGCAATACACTTTTAAATGCAGAAAATAGTAAAATTATCTGATAATCTCTGTTAACCTTCAATCTGTGGCCTACCCTTTCATAACTATGTCTGTGCTCTCTTTGGACCTCATGTTTAGAGATAGTAATAGTTTTTAAATATTCCAAGACACTGTCCTACATTGTTATATTTTACCCTGAAACTTCCTCACTTTTAAAGGTAACCTTTTAGTGGAATAACAAACAAATTCTAGTTGTGTGTTTCCTGTTTCCCATCAGTACCGTTTGAGAAAGTCATCGGTACCAGAGAGTGCTCCAGAAAAATACCCTGCAGATGGGATTGAGATTAGCCTGTCACATATTTATTTGATGACACATAAATGACCTCCTTGATTGTGGTAAATAGGACACTGAGCGTTCATACATTCATCACCCTTGATATACTCTTCTGACAGACTGCTGTATGGCAAGTTAAAGGGAGATCAACTTGCTACAATTTAATGACTGTGTCCTCCATGCCAGTTACACAAATTATGGGAGGCTTGGCTCTTTTGCCTGACCAGGAGAGAAAGAACAAAAATAGAGATTGATTAGATATTCATGTTGCTTCTTAGTTACATTCTGTTTTCTCTTGAATGAAGGTTAGTCTGGCTTCTCTCTTTCCTACAGTCCCCTGGACTCTGGTGTTCTCACAATCCCGAGCAAGCCCCCTCTCCCCACCCAAAAAAAAGTAGAATGTGACCCCTCTTTCAGCAACTCGGGGAATCAGCTCCACAAAGTGAGACCTTCTTTCTGTCTCACGCAGTGATCATTTTCCCTTGCCCCTCAAGCTTCCCCTGAGAAGATTTTCTTATTCATACTTGCCCTTCCTTTACCCTATCAGAGAAACAAAGAAACAAACTTACTCTGATTTTACTATGCTTTGAGGATTTCTGAGATTGGAGTATTTTCCACTCCTGAATAAACGCTCTCTCTTTTTAAATTATTTTTAAAGTTCTATTTATTTATTTGAGAGGGAAGGAGAGAGGAAGAATGAACAGGGGAGAGCAGAGAGGGAGGGAGACACAGAATCCCAAGCAAACTCCACACTGTCAGCTCAGAGCCTGACATAGAGCCTGATGCTTAACTGACTAAACTACCCAGGCTCTGGTAAATCCTCTCTTAATCTAAGTACACATTTATTATTATTATTATTATTATTATTATTATTATTATTATTTTACAGCATCTGTGAAGAGCCAAAAATTAAGCCCTCCATTAAGAGGAACCTCAGACTGCATGTTGCCCCAGTCCCAGTCCCAGGAAAAGCCTCAGACTGTTCAAGGCTAAAGCCATCCTCAGACCGCCCTCAGATCAGCTAATCAAAAAGTAAAAAGAAACATTCCTATGGTCTGAGTCAAGGCTGGGAACTGCAGATACAAACTAGCCAATTTCTCACCATTTGTCTTAACCCCACGTGGGCCCTTTGAACTCACTTCACAATTGGTCATTTTCAAAGGATTCTCAAAAGTCATGATTGGGTCCCACCAAAAGTAATGAACACCTCACAGACACTGAATGGTCAAAGCTGTTACCAGGGGTGCTGTACAATTGTAATTGGTGCTTATGTTATGATGCTACATATACTGTAACACTCCCATCCCTTACTCCTTAAAAACCCTATTCGCGGGGCGCTTGGGTGGCTTAGTCGGTTAAGCTTCCGACTTTCGCTTAGGTCATGATCTCGCGGTTCGTGGGTTCGAGCCCCGCGTCGGGCTCTGTGCTGACTGCCAGCTCAGAGGCTGGAGCCTGTTTCAGTCTGTGACTCCCTCTCTCTGACCCTCCCCTGCTCACGCTGTCTCTCTCTCCCTCTCCTAAAAATAAATAAAACATTAAAAAAAACCCCTATTCGCATTGTTCTTGGCTTCATCTTGCTGCCACGACACCGGTAGGCTGATGAGCCCCTGCTCGAGCTTGTAATAAAGACCCTTTTGTATTTGCATTGGTGTCGGTTCCTTGGAGGTCTCTGGAAACTCGCGAATCAGGCACAACATCTGGTGCTGTGAGCTGAGCAGAATGGTATATGCTTCAGACTCTGATGTTTTCAGCCAAGTATTCATGCCAGTTTCTTGGGCCCTTTTTGTCTTTCCTGGCCTCGCTGCAAAAATTGAGATCCATGGGAGTGTGTGAAAATCCAGTGCTCTGGACATTTGTCTGCCCAGAAAGTAAAGTCAAGAGGGTTACTTTACTTCTACTAAATGGGGTTCTTCCTGGTTTCTTTCTGACTGATCAGGACTTTTTCTGGTTCTTTTTAATTTGTGTAGAACTTTCCTGATTGTTTTATGTTGACTGAGAATCATCCTGAATAACAATATTCTAGGTTCTTTTGAAGGAAGGTGTAATCCTTGACCTTTTCCTTTTAGCAGGAATCTCCCTGGCTCTTTGTTGGTCAAGAGAGAACTTCCCCGGATGACACAGTCTTGTTCCTCCAAGTGAAGATTTGCTCCTTAACTCTGAAGCAGGAATCCCCAGCTCTTTTGTAAGGCCGGCCTTCCTTCCTTCCTTCCTTCCTTTCATCTTTCTTCTCATCCAGGGATTGTTCAGAACAAGTCTTTCAGCTTCCCAGTAAGGACTTCATTAGGGACTCAGATGGAAATTGTTCATGGCACTGCTTTTTCCTATCTGACTCCTTTTTCCATTTGATCCTACTTTGGGCACTCTCCTTCCATCTCCCAGTAGACTGTATATTACACCACTGTGGCACTAATTATTTTCTATTATTTTCAAAATGGCAAAAGAATTTACTAGAGATAATTTAGAATTGCAATGGCAGCTTTTGGCTTTTGCTATCTTCCCAAGTTGTCCACTTTTGAGGAGCTCTTGAATTTAGGGGCCCAGACTCCCTTAGATAATGGTCTGCTTTCTTTACTTGATATGAAGAAGCCAGAAAACAGTTCTCCCAATCAATTTTCAAGCAGGCCCTCAACAACCTCAAAATATCTTATCTGAAGCAATTCAGTCACTTAAAGACCACCTTCCTCCAATGCTACTCCTTTTTCTCTCAAATCTAAGATGCCATTAGCCTTCATACTTTCCTCTTCTTTCCCTTTTGTTCCTCCAAATGTGTTTCTGCCTACCCCACCACAATGAGCTTTACGGAATGCACCGTTCATTGTACTATCTGTTCCTTCCCCTCATATAGGCTGTTTCCTCATTAATAATTCCTCCAATCCTACCTGGAACCAAGAAACTATGATTTTCCTTACTCAACTCATAGCACAACCTCACAGCCTTAATTTGACTGCTGATTATGTGCTCACTTTCCTTTAGAAGCCTCAGGTGTTCCCCAGATTTCTGGGTCTGTCTCATATTTAAGGGAATTCTTCATATTATCTCTTGAGGGCCTTTTTATTTTTTACTCTAGACTTTAAAAGAAACTTTAGTACTTCTTGAAAAAGCCAATGTATGCTTCCAATGGAACATAACTGGAGGGTTTTTTCATAGGCCTAAGGATTTGCATTCGTATCTACTTTTCCACCAATACAACACTATTATCTTGGGAGGTAAGAGTATATATAAGAGTCATTACTTTATTATATAATATGCAAAAAAAATCATTCTTTTAAAAAAGTAGTAATATATCTTAATAGTTTAAAGAATGCAAAAGGTTTAGTTAAAATTAAGAAAATATTTTGTTTTGATTTTCCATATTTAAGTTTAAGTGTTACTACTCATGGTAGAATTTTAAAGTTTCTTATATTTTTTTAGATTTAATGTTTTATTTTTCTAACGTGTTTATGATTATGTTGTTTTGAATATTGTATTGGTTACTTCAGGTATGTTCAGGTGTCCTTTTTTTTGTTAGGATGCCTAAGTTTATTTACCTTTCTAATATAATTTGTTTTTAAATTGGCTTACATACAACACACAGTGCTCATACCAACAAGTGTCCTCCTCAATGCCCATCAATAATAATCCCTCTCCCCCACAGCCCCCACCCCGTCCACCCTCAGTTTGTTCTATGTACTTAAGAGTTTTCCTTGTACTTGTGTTTTCCTCCCTCCCTCTGCTTTTTTTTTCCTTCCCTTCCCTTCCCCCATGGTCTCCTGTTAAGTTTCTCAATATCCACATATGAGTGAAAACATATGATATCTGTCCTTCTCTGACTGACTTATTTCACTCGGCATAATACTTTCCAGTTCCATCCATGTTGCTGCAAATGGCATGATTTCATTCTTTCTCATTGCCAAGTAGTATTCCATTGGGTATATAAACCACATCTTCTTTATCCATTCATCAGTTGATGGACATTTAGGCTCTTTCCATGTTTTAACTATTGTTGAAAGTGCTGCTCTAAACATTAGGATACGTGTGCCCCTATGCATCAGCACTCCTGTATGTCTTGGGTAAATTCCTAGTGGTGCTATTGCCGGGTTGTAGTCTATTCTATTGTTAGCTTTTTGAGGAATCTCCACACTGTTTTCCAGAGAGGCTGCACCAGTTTGAATTCCCACCAACAGTACAAGAGGGTTCCCGTTTCTCCACATCGTTGTCAGCATCTGTAGTTTCCTGATTTGTTCATTTTAGCCACTCTGACTGGTGTGAGGTGTTATCTCAGTATGGCTTTGATTTGTATTTTGTTCAGATGTCTTTTATTTGAATAATACATTTCTAGTTTTATAGTGAAAATTTATAAACTTAAGAGATGCCACATAAAATATTTGAATTTCCACCAAAATGATTAGTGTAGAACATTCAGTGCTTTATGAGAAGCTGCACTACTACAACCCACTGAAATTTTGTTTTCATAGAGGAAATCTCACCTCCTCCATCTCTCTTTAGTATATCCCACAGACAACACAAAGAGAGAATAGCTTCTCTGGAGAGTAACTAAGCTAAAGACATTACTTTCTTCACTTTATGACGAACTGCAGATTTCACATTAAGAGACAAATATTTCATTTCAAAACATTAACCCATATAGTACTTAATAGTTGAATCCTGTGTTATTTAGAGTTCAGAAATTATTAAGTATAAAAATAGATCCTTTTCCTACTTTCTTTTGATTGTGCCATGGATTTATTGTCATTAATTTTACAATCTTGCCTTTTTGAACTTTGTTTCAAAAGAATCCAAGAGTTTATCAATGATTGCTGAATTCAGTATCATTTCCCCCTTTACTTAAATTATTTGTCAATTGAAATGTTCTTATTGAAGTTGAAATTTATTTGTACTTTGTATTTATTAGAAGATTTGAGAAACTATTTTTATTCCTATTCTGTAATGAAGACACTTAAAAACACACTAATCTATTAAAAAAAAAGTCTCATATATTCCCATAGTGAAGCCTGGATTTTAACCCAGGGGGTCAGGCTCTACAGTTCATGCTCTTAGATGTCAGACTAGAAACTCTGCTGTTAAAGCAGGCAAAAGATAATTGAGATATACTGGAAATGTCAATATAAAGCCATGATCTTTATTTTTAGAAAATAATTTCTTTTCTCTGTCCCTTCAATAATTAAAAACTCCTCATCTCTTTTATCACCCTGTTAATCTATAGTTATTATATGGGACAAAGTAAAGTGTAGCCTTTACTATTCAAATTTGTACAATTATAATTTTATCCTAAAAAAGGATCCTTGGTAAGGTGATTTAATTTCATTCCTTGGACCAGGTAAAAATCAAGATGAGTCGGAGATACCTTGTTAAAGAAAGCAAGGGTGTTTCCAGTGTTTCTGGGTATAGAGATACAAAATAATATTATATAACCTAGAAGTTCCATAGCTAGGTATACTCCCTGTAAAACCTTATGCACATGTCCACCAGGAGGTAGATAAAGAATAGTCATGGCATTATTACTTTTAATGGCCCCAAACTAATAACACCAAATAGCTAACAAAAGTAAAATAAATACATGATTATTGGTATATAATAATTAGAACTGATGAACAGCAACTATAAACAAATGTCAAGAGTTAAAGTAAGAAATGAAATAATGGAATTATGTATATGTATACACACACACAAACAGTACATAATGATATTGCTTAGGAATGTATATATGAACTATAATAATCAAGAAAAATAAAGAAATTATTTCCATAAAATGAGATAATAGGCAGTTCTAGAGATGAAGGGAAACTATGACTAGATAAAGACACCACAGGGAATTCTACATCTTGGCAATTTTCACTCTCATAGCTTGGGTAATAATATAGCTGTTTGCCTTATGATTAATTATTAAATATCACTTTCACACTTTTTGTACTTTTTCTGCATGTGTGTTTTATGACATAATGAAGGAAAATGTAAATTTAAAAAGTGCTCATTTAATAAGTAGACAGAAATAGAAAACCTAAAATTTACTGTAAAATGTGGTATTAGAAACAAAAGTAAAGAATATTCAAAAAGGAGAAAAATTTACCATTTAAACAAAAGTAAAGGCTTACCTTGCACTCTAGAGTAAGCAACGTTACAAAAAGATTTGAAGAAAAAAAATAAGGATAAGATAGTTTAACACTTTCTGAAGAAAATGTAAAAACAAAAAAAAATCTTACCTTTATAAAATCATATTATACATAGGTGCTTTTAAATGAGGATTTGAAGAAATAAAGACTTATTCACTAATTAGAGCAAGTAGACATTACTGAACTGTGTACAGCTCTACATTCGTCTTCTAGGGCTGCCACAGCAAAGTATACAAAATAAGTGGCTTAACAACAGAAATGTGTAGTCTCACAGTTCTGGAATGTAGAAGTGCAAGGTCAAGGTATTAACAAATTTGGTTCCTTTTCAAAGCTGCTGGGAAGAATCTACTCCATGGTCTCCCCTAACTTCTGACAATTTTTTGGCATTCCTTACCTTGTAAAATCATCACCCCGATCTCTGTTTTATCTTCAGGTAGCATGATACCTTTGTCTGTATCTACCTCCAAAGTTCCCTATTTTATGAAGACACTAATCACATTGGATTAGGACGCACTCTGATGATCTTAGTTTAACTTTATGACCTATCTCTAAATAAGAATCACATTCTGAGGTACTGGAGGGTAAGACATCAACGTATAAATTATTAGGGAAAACAGTTGAACCCATGAAGTCTTACTTTCTTTATTCCTTTTTTTTCTTTCTTTTTCTTTTTTTTAATTCTTCTCTCCTTTTTATCTGGAAATCTCTTTCTCATTTGATCCTAATCCAAAGATATTCAGTGATTCCTTTTCTTGCTACCTATGTAGCACTTGAGTCAAATTTGAAGCATGTTGAATTTTAAAAAATATATATTAGCAAAGTTTTTTACACTCCACTAACTCTCTTCTGTTGTCATTTGCTGCTTGAAACAGACTGGAAATTATTAAGACCTTTTGTAAATTTCCAAAAGATAGATCTACAGTAGCAGAAAATTTCCATATAAGAATTTGACTGCTAATTAATATCTAAAGCTGATTCCCCTGTTCTTTACTGTGATCTTATTCTCACTCTGGTCTTTCTTGTCTGTTCCTTTTAATGATTGTATGCATACTTTCTAATGTAAATATCTTTCCACATTTCAAATTCTTAGTGCTTATGAATTTAGCTAGTTATTACATATTTTGTTTCTTATTTTTGCTTGTAGTTATAAAAAGGACACCACCTATTTCATCCCTTACTGTCAGTAGGTTGATTTCCTTAGGCGAATATGTACCTATTATATCTTTATCTAGTACACACTTATGAAAAAGTGGGGAGCTGTTTTGTTGTTTTTGTTGTCATTGTATGGAAGAATGCTCATAGGACATAGAGATTTACCTTAAAAACTTACTATTGAAAAGGTAGCTTTAGTTACAGAGATCAATTCATTGTTATCAGAAATGCAAACTCTTCTTGACAAGTCTTTACATTAATGCTAACTGACAATAATAGGCTTCCACCATCCCATACAATACTTCATTGCACTTTCAGATCTACTTATGATTCCTCCTTTAACCCTTATACAAAAATAAAGAAATAGATTTTAATCACATATACTTAAACTTTTTCAGTATGTCCACCATATCTGCATGATAAATACTATGCTTTCTTCAGTCTCAGTGTGACTGGTTTCCATTTTGACTTGTAAGATAAAGCTAATTATACTTTTTGTTTTAGTTCTTATTTTAGTTCCAGTTAGTTAACATACAGTGTCAATTAGTTTCATGTGTACAGGTAGTGACTCAATACTTCCATACAACACCCAGTGTTCATCACAAGTGCCCTTCTTAATCCCCATCACCTATTTAACCCATCATCCCACCTACCTCCCTTCTCGGAACCATCAGTTTGTTCTCTCTAGTTGTTCTTGGTTTGTCCCTGTCTCTCTCTTTTTTGCAAATGACATATCTGATAAAGGGTTAGTATCCAAAATATATAAAGAACTTATACAAACACACCAAAAACAAGTAATCCAATTAAAAATAGGCAGAATACCAAAGAAGACATCCAGATGGCAACAGACACATGAAAAGATGCTCAACATCACTTATCATTAGGGAAATGCAACTGAAAAGTACTATAATATATCACCTCGCACCTGTCAGAATGACTAAAATTAACAACACAAGAAATAGCAGGTGTTGATGAGGATATGGAGAAAGGTGAACCCTCTTACGCTGTTGGTGGGAATGCAAACTGGTTCAGCCACTCTAGAAAACAGTATGGAGTTTCCTTAAAAAGTTAAAAATAGAACTACTTTATGATCCAGCAATTGCACTACTAGGTATTTACCCAAAAAAATAAAATACTGATTAGAAGGAATATATACATCAAGATGTTTATATGTTTAGAGAAGCATTATCAATGATAGACAAATGGAAAGAGCCCAAATGTCCACTGACTGATAAATGGATAAACAACACTGTGTATACACACACACACACACACACACACACACACACACAATGGAATGTTACTCAGCCATAAAAAAGAACATAATCTGGCCATTTGCAACAACATGGATGGAGCCAGAGAGTAATATGTTAAACAAAATAAGTCATAGAAAGATATATCATTTGATTTTACTCATATATGGAATTTTTAAAATTTATTTATTTATTTATTTTGAAAGAAAGAGAAAGTGTGACTGGGGGTAGGGCAGAGAGAGAGAGAATCCCAAGCAGGTTCTGTATTACCAGTGCAGAGCCTGATGTGGGGCTTGAACTCAGGAACTAAGATATCATGATCTGAGCTGAAGTCAGATGCTTAATTTACTGAACCACCCAGATGCCCCTCATATGTATAATTTAAGAAACAAAACAAATGAGTAAAGGGAAAAATAATTATATTTTTTGATATTGAAAATTCCACCAAGGTTAAAAGTCCTTATCAAAGACACCAGTCTTATTTAAGGTAATATGTGCTTAAATGTGAAATATATCAATAATCTGCCATGCTGTAAATTCTATACAGTGCTCCATTTCTTTACAGTGCATTTATGCAATACGTTCAAACTTACGCTGTGATTCAGCCTACTGAAATGGCTGAAACTATATTGTCTCTAGTTGAAGAAGTCATGGAAGAAATATTTATTGCTATGAGTTACCTTACTGCCTATAAACCCTTTGCAAATGGATTACATGAAAATAAAAATCTATAATGTATTTTTATTTCAGTAGAAATAGGCACAGAGTCCAAAAGAGAAATATGTGTTAATTTTTCCCAGTTTCTCTCAAAATATCTCTTGGGCTAATTAGTTAATCACAGACTTAGTGAATAGTGGTCAGTTTAAAAATTGGATTACTTAATTAAATTCTATGACCTCTGGTGATATTTATTACCTATCTGACAGGATCTATTTCTTTCTTCATTTATATTCCCAAATAAAAATACTATAGAGGTTTTTTTTTCAGTTCATGCATTCTATTACTGCATGCCCTTAAGACATGATGATACTCTAAATGAATATTGCTGTCTTTTTAAAACTAAGTTGAAAGTCATTTTTATATCTTACATGGAGAGTAACAAAATACAACCTCCTCCAGTTTCCTATTGTGCTCATTATGCTTTTGAGTGATTGGCAAATGATACAGGTGCTATTTTGTTAACTGTAATTTTCTTAGTATGTTCTTCGAAGTAAAAGCTTCTCAACATAAACAGTAATATATAAAATTTATTCTATTGAATCCTCGGTCTAGTTAAAACAGCATCATTGAAAATATAAATTTCTTTACCGAGTTTTCTTGAAGTATTCCTATTAAGCTATTTTTATTAATAAATAGTATTCTGTATTGTGATTTATCACCTCTAAAATATTTCTAGTCTCTTTTTATTAACCTTTATTTATTTTGAGAGACAGAGACAGAGAACAAGCTGGGGAGGGGCAGAGAGAGAGGAAGACACAGAATCCAAAGTAGGCTCCAGGCTATAAGCTGTGAGCACACAGCCTGACGTGGGGCTTGAACCCATTAACTGTGAGGTCATGGCCTGAGCCCAAGTCCGATGCTTACCTGATTGAGCCACCTAGACACCCCTCTAATCTCTTTTAAATAGAAAAATTGTATTAAAATTATGCTTGTGAACTATTTTGAATTAATAAAATTAATGTTTATTTGTTTTTGAAAGAGAGAGAGAAACAGAGAGACCAAGAAACAGAGATCAAGTGGGGGAAGCAGATAGAGAGTGAGACATAGAATTCGAAGCAGACTCCAGGCTCTGAGTTGTCAGCACAGATCCTGACGTGGGACTTGAGCCCACAAAACGTGAGATTATGACCTGAGTTGAAGCCGACAACCCAACAGACTGAGCTACCCAGGTGTCCCAATACTCTTTTGAATTTATATTCAGCAATTATTTGCCTATGTACTATGAGTCTATATTTATGTTTTATAATACAAGATAGAATCTCAACTATGATATAAAAATGATGATGGTAAGACCTATTTGTGGTGCATACTTAATTTTATTAGAAGATTTTGTTAACCCAATATATAATACGTTCACTATAATTAACAAAAATAGCATAGCAGTATTCACTAATTTTATGAGACCATATCTGGACATTATTAATCTGCAAATATGAACATTAGCCAACACACAGTCTATCCCGAGCTTTCCTATTAACAACTCCTTTAATTCCTTTCAGCATCAATATTCTCTGAAAAAGTTGGGATGATAATACCTACAATTTCAATGATAGTATATTAAGTAATATCCTATGTGTCTGTGTAAAAGAATTGCATATTTTATATATAAATGTACTTGATAAAGACTACCTGGTATGTGAATATAAAACAGAATGGTTCATTTATTGAATCTGTCAGTTATTCGTTCCTTTATGTAACACATAGTCATTGAGATACCCTGCAAGGCACCAGGGATTCATTATTCACAAGTCAGACATGGCCTCAGTTAGAAAAGGTAAAGGTGATGATATCAAGGATGGAATAAATAAAAGTAGGGGTCTGAATTTATTTCAAGGTTTAAAATGTTGAAGGAGCTCATATTCTGGGACAAAGAATTCCATATATATAAATATATCCTATCTGAGATTTCAAAGTAACACAAAGAAAATCTGCCAGGAGATCAAACATTAGGGATAGAGTCGATCCTCTCTTCCCTGCCCCCCTACCCCTTTGTTTTAAATTCTACTGTCCAATTAGACACTGAAATTAGAAATGAGAGCCTTTATAAAATAATTAAGAAGGCAAATTTAAGTTTAGTTGCTGAAATACATTAATTTTAAAGCATGCTTAAGCAATTAAATAGTAGTTACAGATATTAGATTTTAGTAGGAAAAGGGATTATTAAGTATTTATGGCTTTGGAAGAATGGTTGAATTTACTGTGATACACATTTAATGTGTATGGAAAGAATCAGTGTCCTCCAAAAGTGATGGTAATTACTACCTGGACATAATATATTTTATTTTAATAAATATCATTCAAACATGACTTAGGATAAATTATTTGTCCTCTGATTATGTCACTTTCCTTAACATTTCCTCATTGTTGTCAGGGTCAGATATGATTTTTAAAAATATAAATTCTAAGTCCTGGAGATAAAATATATTATAATTATCTGATAAAGTTAGCAGCTTATATCAGGTTAAAATTATAATATAACACATTATCAGGATATAGTGGAATTGACTTCAGAGCAAAATAAAATAGATATTCTTACCCTTTTCTAGTACATCCAATCCAAGCTGTGACATCCTATGCAATTAAATTCATGAGCTTGATGATGGAGATTATGATGTCTACATTGAATGTTTTAAGGGACAAATGAAAATCGAGTATTATGGCTGAAATGTAGTGAGAGTTTGGTAAATACCCAGATTTCTTATCTTTTCCCCTGTGTTTTCTATTTATAATAGTTAAGCCAAAATGATCTTTAACATATGTTTCCCATATATATAGCTTTGAAATGCTCTGATGGAGTCTATTTCTTGTTCTTATTTTATACTTATCTAAATTAAATTGCTATTTTTAATTGTGATGTGCATTGATACTTATTATAGTTTCTTCCTAAAAGATTTAAGTTCTGTATATTCACCCCTTCTGAGAAATATTGTCTCAGACCTATATTGAGTTCCTACTTTTGATTTTGCTTTTTTTCAACAGAAAGCATTTCTTCATTGTCTCAGTTATTACGAAATCAAGAAGCCTACAGGAAAATATCTAGTATTGTACCCTTTGATTATGTTAGACAGGAATGTTTTTGTTAGCACTTTGGGGATGAGCACTGAGTGTTATGTGGAAACTAATTTGACAATAAACTATTTGTAAAAAAAAAAAAAAAAAGGAATGTTTTTGTTAACTATGGTGGTATTTTCACTTCTTTTCATTCACTTCTTTTCATTATACCTTTGCTTGAAAGACATTTCATTAATACAAGATTTTTAAAAATTTTCTAGGGACAGTCAGCACATTTCAAGAAAATTCTCTTGCTCTAAAATCTTTGGGTAGGCTAAATAATTATCAAACTCTTTGTCATGGCTTTCTGATGCAAACTTACATTTCCATCTTTTCCCACTATGCCTTTACACATATATCTGACGTAAGCCAAATTGGTGTGTTCCCATACCTCATACTCAGTTTATATTTGCCCACTCTATATCTTATAAATTGTTTCCTTTTAACTTAGGAGACTTTCTGTCCCACTCATGTCTCCTCATCAAAATGTTATTCATTTTCCCCATTCAATTCACATCCTAAGGTGATTAGATTTGCAAGCAGTACATTTGACTTATGACCTCTAATTGATTCTAACATTCTGGAAATGAATAATGTCATATGTAATTTTGCATTGTTAAGTGAGTAAAGAGTGAAATGCTTGTATTTGGCAGTAATGAATAAACATTTGTGAATATATGAAATGTCTTGGTGAATAATGTCAGGCTGCATTTTTTTTAATAGGATGGAAATTTCAAAGACAAGATGGAGAAAATATTTAATAAAAAAAATTACCAGCTGGGCTTGTAGCATGATAAAATATTTGAATAGCAAGCATGTAAATAATTGAATGAAATTTTAGCTGTCCAAATAGTTTTCTCTGATATGAGAAAGATGGTTTCTCTTTTCCTTTTGGATCTGGCCAATATAAATGTCAGTTAAAAGCAAAGCTTGGGGCACCTAGGTGGCTCAGTCAATTAAGCGCCTGACTTTTGATTTTGGCTCAGGTCATGATCCCATAATTCATGACATTGAGCCCTGCATTGGGTTCTGCACTGATAGCATGAAGCCTGCTTGGGATCCTCTCTCTTTCTCTCTCTCTTTCTGCCTCTCCCATGTTCTCTCTCTCCCTCAGAACAAATAAACATTTTTTAAAAAACTCAAAATATTACAAAACATGGCTTAAACTTCATGGCAACATAACATGTCTTTTGTTTTGTTTCCTTCTTTAACAACTAAAATCTGGCATCTAACATCTCTGTTAGAAAGAGTCATGTATGTAGACCCATATGCCAAGGGATCTGAGATGAGTCTCACCCAACTGTGTGTCAGGTAATAAGAAGAGAGACTGTGGTGTGGGGTGTGGAACTGCCAGAAGCCTATACGCCAGCTTCAGCCATTCTTGGCCACAGTCTGGAAGCACCGGGAAGAGAGCTGACTTGAACAGAAACCCATGGGTGAGAGAGCCTTTGTAGAAGTCCAGATTTTTAGAGGAAAAAAAAAGGAGTTTAGATGCATGAGAGTATAGATGAGGAAATTTGCCAGTATCACTCCTCCCCCAGAGGTGGCATAGCTTAGAAAAAGAGAAGTCAAGGATACAAGAGATCTGTATAATGAAAACTATAGAAAACTTATGAAGGAAATTGAAGAACACACAAAGAAATGGAAAAACATTCCATGCACATGGATAGGAAGAATAAATATAGTTAAGATGTCATTACTACCCAAAGCACTCTACACATTCAATGCAATTCCAATCAAAATTGCACCAGCATACTTCTCAAAACTAGAACAAACTATCCTGAAATTTGTATGGAACCACAAAAGACCCCGAATAGCCAAAGTAATACTGAAAAATAAAACCAAAACGGGAGGGATCACCATCCCAGACTTTAACCTCTACTACAAAGCTGTCATCATCAAGACAGTATGGTATTGGCACAAAAACACACGCATAGACCAATGGAACAGAATTGAGAACTCAGAAGTGGACCCAAAAGTATACAGCCAACTAATCTTTGACAAAGCAGGAAAGAATATCCAATGGAAAAAAGACAGCCTTTCTAACAGATGGTGTTGGGAGAACTGGACAGCAACATGCAGAAGTATGAAACTAGATCATTTTCTCACACTATGCACAAAAATAAACTCAAAATGGATAAAGGACCTGAAAGTGAGACAGGAAACTATCAACACCCTAGAGGAGAAAGCAGGAAAAAACCTCCTTGACCTCCACTGCAGCAACTTCTTACTTGACACATCCCCAAAAGCAAGGGAATCAAGAGCAAAAATAAACGGTTGGGACCTCATCAAGATTAAAAGCTTCTGCACAGCCAAGGAAACAACCCACAAAACTAATAGGCAACCAACGGAATGGGAAAAGATAGTTGCAAATGACATATCAGATAAAGGGTTAATATCCAGAATCTATAAGGAACTCACCAAACTACACGCCCGAAAAACAAACAACCCAGTGAAGAAATGGGCAGAAGATATGAACAGACACTTCTCCAAAGAGGACATCCAGATGGCCAACAGACACATGAAACGATGCTCAGCATCCCTCCTCATCAGGGAAATACAAATCAAAACCACACTGAGATACCACCTCACGCCAGTCAGAGTGGCTAAAATGAACAAATCAGAGAACTCTAGATGCTGGCGAGGATGTGGAGAAACGGACACCCTCCTACACTGTTGGTGGGAATGTAAACTGGTACAGCCCCTCTGGAAACAGTGTGGAGGTTCCTCCAAAAATTAACCATAGAACTCCCCTATGACCCAGCAATAGCACTGCTAGGAATTTACCCAAGGGATACAGAAATGCTGAGACATAGGAGCACATGTACCCCAATGTTCATAGCAGCACTCTCCACAATAGCTAAAACATGGAAAGAGCCTAAGCGTCCATCAACAGATGAATGGATCAAGAAGATGTGGTTTATCTATACCATGGAATACTACATGGCAATGAGAAACAATGAAATCTGGCCATGTGTAGCAACATGGATGGACCTTGAGGGTGTTATGCTGAGCAAAATAAGTCAGGCAGAGAAGGACAAATTATCGTATGTTTGCACGTATAGGAGGATTAGGAGGAACTTAACTGAGGACCATGGGGGAGAAGAAGGGGGGAAATGGTGGGGGAAAGGGAGAGAGGCAAACCATGAGAGACTCTTGAATGCTGAGAAACAAACTGAGGACTGATGGATGTGGGGGGGAGGGGGCGGATGGGCATGGAGGAGGGCACTTGTGGGGATGAGCACTGGGTGTTATATGGAAACCAATTTGACAATAAACTATTTGTAAAAAAAAAAAAAAAAAAAAAAAGAAGAAGGAGAAGAAGAAGAAGCCTGGGGATCTCCCCCATGGGGGAAATAGAGAGCAGTGGGTGAGGACCCACCTTCCATAACTATGCAAGTTAAACATAACTGCTAAACAAATCTGTTTCTCCCCTACAGCACCTAGAATATTTAAGTGGAAGCTCCATGACTGGGAGGAGGGAGAAGATCAAGAAAGAGGGAAATAATATCAGCGGACATTAAAGGGATGTAGTTCCTGCTGACACTTTTCTGGCCTCCAGTAGGAAGCCTGCCCACGAAGTGCTGAGAAAATTTCACCAAGAATTCCCTTGACTGGCCCACAGGCTCCCCCAAAAACATGAGTGCCAAACCCATGCCTCCTCCCCACTCTGTGGCTAGCTCCTTATGTGCGCTTCTGGAGGTGAAGTTGAGAATGAGCTTAGGCAGACAAGGAGTAGCACAGAAAACAGTCCAAGGTCTGTGAGCAAGGGAGAAATCACAGTCTTTGGTTGTAGTACCACCTTTCGGAAAGCAAAAAAGAGGTTTCCAGCAGATGGCCTGGCACGCTGTAAGACAGAGAGAAGGCATACAAGCTTAAGAATTCTTCCACACAAGGGAGCAAGAATTGTAGAGCAGGTGTATCCATACAAGGTGGAAGAAAGTGTCATATATTACCAACTTTCATTGGTCAGGACCAATGAAAATATCTTTCACCTAAAGACAGTTAGTAAAGATTGAAGGAGTTGACAGCTGCTTCAAATTCAAAGCAGCAAGGAAAACCTCCAAAGAACATAAAAAATTAAGAAAACATGAAATCACTAAAGATCTCAGTAATCCTCTAGTGACTAAACTCAATGAGGTAGAGATTGGTGATTTAAACAATAAAGAATTCAAAATAGATATTTTGAAGAAACTCAATAAGTTACAAGAAAACACAAAAAGACATTTCAATGAAATCAGAAAATCAGTACATAAAAGAAAGAAATTTAACAAAGAGATAGAAATCATGTAAAAGTACCAAACAAAAAATCTGCAGCTAAATAATCAATGAATGAAATGAAGAATGCATAAACAATGTCAACATTCGAATAGACAGCCAGAAGAAAAAAAAAAATGAGTGAATTAGAGGATAGGAATTTTGAAATAACTAACCTACTCAAAGGAAAACAAAGAAAAAAGAATGAGAAAGAGTGAGGAAAGCCTACATAATCCATGGAACACCATCAAAAGAATCAGTATCAGAATCATTTGAGTTTCACAAGAAAAGGAGAAATGACAAAAAAATAATTTAAAAAGGATTGAGAATTTCCAAAACCTGGTAAAAATTGGACACCCAACTTCATTAAGATATCACTTCATTATTTAGATCTGAAGTTATCTTCTCCAATGCACTTTTTTTTACTTTTTCTTTTTTTAAAAATTTATTTTATTAATTTACATCCAAGTTAGTTAGCATATAGTACAACAATGATTTCAGGAGTGGATTCCTTAATGCCCCTTACCTTAGCCCATCCGCGTCACACAACCCCTCCAGCAACCCTCTGTTTGTTCTCCATATTTAAGAGTCTCTTATGTTTTGTCCCCCTCCCTGTTTTTATATTATTTTGTTTCCATTCCCTTATGTTCATCTGTTCTGTCTTAAAGTCCTCATATGAGTGAAGTCATACAGTATTTGTCTTTCTTTGACTATTTTCACTTAGCCCAATATCCTCCATTCTACCCACGTAGTTGTAAATGCCAAGATTTCATTCTTTCTGATTGCCAAGTAATACTCCATTATATATATATATATATATATATATATATATATACACCACATCTTCTTTATCCATTCATCCATCAATGGACATTTGGGCTCTTTCTAGACTTTGGCTATTGTTGATACTGCTGCTATAAACATTGGGGTGCACGTGGGGCACCTGGGTGGCTTCGTCGGTTAAGCGTCCGACTTTCGCTTAGGTCATGATCTCGCGGTTCGTGGGTTCGAGCCCCGAGTCGGGCTCTGTGCTGACTGCCAGCTCAGAGCCTGGAGCCTGTTTCAGTCTGACTCCCTCTCTCTCTGACCCTCCCCTGCTCATGCTGTCTCTCTCTCTCCTAGAAATTAAAAAAAAAAAAAAAACATTGGGGTGCACGTAACCCTTTGAAACAGCATACATGTATCTGCTGGATAAATACCTAATAGTGCAATTGCTGGGTTGTAGGGTAGTTCTATTTTTAATTTTATGAAGAATGTCCATACTGTTTTCCAGAGTGGCTGCACCAGTGTGTGTATTCACCAGCAGTGAAATAGAGATGCTCCAATGCACGTTTTAATGAAACTCTCAAAATCAGAGACAAAGAATCCTAAAGGCATCTAGAGAAATAAAGATTGTAATCTACAAAAGAACCTCCATTAGATTATCATCAGATTTCTCAGCAGAAACCTGAAAGGATAAAGGCTGGGAGAGAGTGGGATAATACACTGAAGTACTGAAAGAAGCAAAATTGCCAGCCAATACAATTCTCAGAAAAATTATCTTTAAAAAATATAAGAGAAATAAAGACACCCAGACAAAAGCTGAGAGAGTTTATGATAAATAGAACTGCCTTACAAGAAATGCTGAAAATTCGGGGCACCTGGGTGGTTCAGGAGGTTCTGCGTCCGACGTCTGCTCAGGTCATGATCTCGCAGTTTGTGGGTTCAAGCCCCCGTCCGGCTCTGTGTTGACAGCTAGCTCAGAATCTGGAGCCTGTTTCAGATTCTGTGTCTCCCTCTCTCTCTGACCTTCCCCTGCTCACGCTCTCTCTTTCTCTCTCAAAAATAAATAAAACATTAAAAAAATTTAACAACAACAACAACAAAAACAAATGCTGAAAGTTCTTCAAACTGAAAAAATGCTAATCAGCAACATGAAAATATACAGGATATATAATACACTGGTAAAAGTAACTGTATAGTCTGATTCAGAAAATGCTAATTCTGTAATATGCTGGTGTGTTAACCTCTTAACCATTGCGTAAAGATTAAAAGTATTAAAAATAAGTATAGTTAATAAATTTTTAATTAATACACAATATGAAGAGTATATTGTGATATTAAAACACAAAAAAGGGAGAGCAAAGGAGTAGAATTTTTATATGTGTTAGAATTTAAATTGCTATCAATTTTCCATAAATTGTTTTATATAAGAAATTATATGTAAGCCTCATGGTAAAGACCAAACAGAAACTTACAGCAGATTCACAACAGATGAAGAGAAGGGAATCAGAGCATAATACTATGAAAAATTACTATTCCACAAAGGTGCTCACTCAGCAAGAGAGGAAAAATAAAAGAACAATAGAACTACAAAACAAAAAACAATGAGATGATATTAGTAAGTTTTACATAGCATTGATTACTTTAAATGTAAATGGATGGATTGAATGCTCTAATCAAAAGGCAAAGAGTGGCTGAATAAAAACTATGGAGTGCCTGGGTAGGACTCTTGACCTTTGCTCAGGTCATGATCTCACACTTGGTGAGTTCCACCCCACATTGGGGTGTGTGCTGACAGCTGGAAACCTGGTTGGGATTCTATCGCTCCCTCTCTCTGCCCATCCCCCTCTGGTGCATTCACACTCCCTCTCTCTCAAAGTAAATAAATAAACATAAAAAAAGACAACTATATGCTGCCTACAGAAAACTTCAGATTTAACAGTACGCCTTGGCTCAAAATGAAGGGATGGAAAAATAAACTGTATGCAAGTGGAAGTCAAATGAGAGCTGAATACCTATATATAAAAATACTAGAAATCCTAGATGGACTAATAAGGCAAGATAAAGAAATAAAAGCGATCCGAATCAGAAAGAAAAGTAAAATTGTCTTTATATGCAGATGATATGATCTTTTATTTAGACAATTCTAAAAACTCAACCAAAAATCTGTTGGAAGTAATCAACAAATTCAGTGAAGTTGCAGGATATAATATCAATATACAGAAATCAGTTGCTTTTTTATACACTAATAAAGATAGCTGAAAATGAAATAATTTATTTACAATAGCATTAATACAATAAATTACTTAAGAATAAATTTAAGCAAATAAGTACAGAATCTGGACACTGAATACTACAAAATTTGGTGAAAGAAATGTAAAAGTATACAAATAAATGGAAAGATATCCTATGCTTATACTCATAAAAATTAATATTGTTAAAATATTCATATACCTAAAGATATATATAGATTCAATGTAATTGCTATCAAAATTTTAATGGCATTTTTATAAGTATAGAAAAAAAACAACCTTAAAACTTATGTAGAATCACAAAAGACCACAATAGCCATGGTAATCCTGTGGAAGAAGAAAAAAGCTGAAAGCATCATATTTCTTGATTTCAAAGTATACTACAAAACAGTATGATACTGACATAACAATAAGTACATAGACCTATAGAACAGAGTAGAGAGTCCAGAAATAAGTTCATACATATATGTTCAACTAATATTTGATGAGGAAGCCAAGAATACTCAATGGAGAAAGGATAGTCTCTTCAGTAAATGTTAGGAAAACTCAATAACTGCAGGCAGAAAAATGAAATTGGACCCCTGTCTTTCACCACTCATATAAGTTAACTAAGGACATCAAACTGGAAAACTAGAGGAAAACAGAGGGAAAATGCTCCTTAACATTGGTTTTAGTAATTTTTTTTTTTGTCTATGACACCAAAAGCACAAGCACAAAAGCAAAAATAGACAAGTGCAACTGCATTAAAAAACAAAAGAATGGGGGCTCCTGGGTGGCTCAGTCTGTTAAGCATCCGACTTCAGCACAGGTCATGATCTCACGGTTGGTGGGTTTGTGCCCCATGTTGGGCTCTATGCTGACAGCTAGCTCAGAGCCTGGAGCCTGTCTTCAGATTCTGTATCCCACTTTATTACCCTTCCCTGCTCACGCTGTCTCTGTCTCTCTCTCAGAAATGAATTTTAAAAAACATTTTAATTTTTTAAAAAACAAAAAAACAAAAGAATTAACAAAATGAAAGGCAATTTACAGAATGGAAGAAAATATTTGCAAACTACACATCTGACAGGGTGTTAATATCCAAAATAAATAAAGAACCCGTAAAAATCAATCACAAAACAAATAATTTGATTAAAAAATGCATGGAGGAATTAAATAAGGCATTCTTCCAAAGAAGAGATATGAATGGATAACATATTCAAGAAAAGATGCTCAGTAAAACTTGTCATCAAGGAAATGCAAACCCAATAAGAAGAGATCACCTCATATACCTGTTAGAATCACACACACACACACACACACACACACACACACACACACACACACACGCATGCACACACAAATAGAAAAGCACACTAAGAGATAATACGTGATGGCAAGGGTGTGAAGAAAAGAGAACCCTTGTGCACTCTTGACAAGAATATAAATTGGTATAGCCATTATGGAAAATAGTATGGATATTTCTCAAATATCAAAAATAGAAGTACATAATCTTGCAATTCTTTTTCTGGGTTTATATCCAAAGGAAATAAAAATAGGATCTTAAAGAGATAGCTACAGTCCATGTTCATTTCAGCATTCTTCACAATAGTAAAGATATGGAAACAACCTAAATGTCCATTAGGATGGATGGATAAAGATGTGAGATACACACACACACGTGCGCACACACTGAAATATTATTCAGACAAGAGAAAGAAGGAAATCCTGGCATTTGTTACAATATGGATAGGACTTGAAGGCATTATGCTAAGAGTGATAAGTCAGACAGAGAAAGACAAAACTATATTACATCATTTATGTGTGGAATCTAGAAAAAAAGCACTGAACTTCCAGAAACAGGTTCAAATGGGAGTTATTCGCAACTGTAGAAATGGGAGTTATTAGCAGCTGTAGGGAAATTGGGAAGATGTTTTCAAAGGGTACATACTTGCAATTAGAAGGTTCTGTGAATAAGTTCTGTGTATTTAGTGTACAGCACTGTTATTATAGTTATCTCTACTGTAGAATATACAATTAAAGTAGTGAAGATACTAGATCTTAAATGTTCTCACCACAAGAAGAAATTATAATTGTGTAAAGTGATAAAAATTATTAGTTAATACTAGAGTAGTCATTATATTGCAATGTATAAATATGTCAGATCAATAAGTGTTCATCTTAAACTTACACAATGTTATATGTCAACTATATCTCAAAAAGATTAAAAATCAAAGTATAATTAATGTATGGAAAACCCAAATGAAATTTATACATAGAAATGTGAAAAGAAACAATTACCTAATTTATATTTAAAATAGCTCTCCATCAAAAAAACAAAAGTAAATGTTAAAACATGATCTCTTTAAGTTGCATGTGGATACAAATTATGTTTGGTATATCCTAAAATTCTTATTAGTATGTCTCATTAAACATAATTTGCACGAAAAGATAAAATATTTAACACTTCCCTTTTTTATCACCTGTAAAATATCAATGGATTGAGAAATCTTGGAATGGCTATCTAAAATCTTCCACTGAGTTTAGTTTTCTGGTTTAAAAATACTCATTTGCTTTTCACGTAATTTTTAAATAATTGCTTAGATATAAACTGAATTGGCTATTTTCATAGAACTATTTTTAAATTTTTTAATGCTTATTTATTTTTGAGAGAGAGAGAGAGAGAGAACGAGCTAGTGAATGGAGGAGGGACAAAGAGAGAGAGAAAGAGAGAGAGACAGAGACAGAGACAGAGAAAGGAGACACAGTTATCAGAAGCAGCCTCCAGGCTCTGAGCTGTCAGAACAGAGCCCGACATGGGGCTCAAACTCACAAACCGTGAGATCGTGATCTGGGCTGAAGCTGGACACTTACTTAACAGACTGAGCCACTCAAGTGCCCCTAACTATTTTTTTTAATAAAAGGACACTTTAAGACTGGGAGGTAATCACCAAACCTAGGATTGGAAGCAGGTAGTGTGTTCATGTAATTAAGGACTACATTTTTTTCTCTATGATACAAGTCAGGCCCGCCAGGCTAAACACTACTCAATTGTTCTCAAGATCAGCTGAATTTTCTTTTTTTCTTTAGGAGATTTCTAAACTTAAGCAACTTTAGAATTCTCTCCTGGGATTTTGGAAGATGACAAAAATTATGACTGTTAAATGTTATTCTTATTTCTGATCTTAAAAATATATACTACTTCATTAATAAAACAATTAGACAATTGCTTTGTTGATTACAAGCATGATGCTGGAATGAATTATGCTCATAAACCAATGTTTTACTGTAATTGGAATTATACAATATGTAGCCATTTTGGATTGGCTTATTTCATTTAGCCATAGGCATTTAGGGGTCTTTCCTATTTGTTGTGTATTCTTTTTCATGGATTGGTAATTCATTTACTTTTAGAACTGAATAATACTCTGTTTTCTGAATGTACCACAGTTTATCCATTATCCTACTGAAAAACATATTGTTTACTTCAAAATTTGGGCAATTATGTATAAAGCTACATTTGTGTGCAAGTTTTTGTTTGTACATAAGTGTTATATTCCTTTGGGTAAATACCTAGGAACTATTTTACTGGATTTTATGGCATGTTTAGTTTTATGAGAATCTTTTGAATTGTCTTCCAAAGTGGCTTTGCCATTTTCCATTTCCACCAGTAATGGATGAGAGTTCCTGTTCATTCTCACCCTTGGGTGTTCTCAGTGCTTTAGGTTTTGGCCATGCTAATAAGTGTGTATTAGTATCTTAGTATTGCTTTAATTTGTATTTCTCTGATGTCATAGGATACAGATATGTTTTTATATGCTCATTTGTCTCTTGATTATCTTTTGTGAAATGTACCTTCAAGTCTTTGATGTATTTTTCAATTGAGTTGTGTTCCTGTTGTTGAATTTTAGTAGTTCTTTGCACATTTTGGATGAAAGCTCATTATCAAATATACCTTTTGCAAATATTTTCTCACAGTTTGTCTTTATTCTCTTCACATTGTCTTCCAGAGAGCAGATGTTTTTTTATTTTAATGAATCCTAGCTTATCCATCACAGTAAAACCTTGGATTGCAAATAACTTGTTCTGTGCATGTTCCGCAAGATGAGCAAATAGTTCTAATAAATTTTAACTTGATAAAAGAATGGAAACTGGCAGTACGTCTCACCAAACATCACGTGATCACAACTGACCCAATGTTTCTTGATATTCAGTTTGATATACAAATGCTTTGTATCATAAGCATATTTCTGGAATGAATTATACTCACAAACCAAGGTTTTACTGTATTTTATTTTATTATTTTTTATAGTTGTTTTTTTCTGGTGTTGTATCTAAAATGACGTTGCCATTCCTAAGCTCATCTAGGTTTTGTTTTTCCTATGTTATCTTCTAGGGGTTTTATAGTTTTACATTTTATACTTAGATCTAAATAAAATGATCCATTTTGAGTTAGTTTTTGTGGAGGGTATTAGGTCTGTGTCTAGATTCATTTTTTTGCATGTGGATGTCCAGTTGTTTCAGCACTATATGTTGAAAAAACAATTATTTGCTCTATTTTATTACCTTTAATCAATCCTTTGCCAAATATCAATTGACCATATTTATGTGAGTCTATTTCTGGGACCTCAGTGTTATTCACAGTTGATTTATATTGGCACACTTTCTTGTTTACTATAGTTTTATGGTAAGTCTTGACATTGAGTAATATATGTCATCCAACATTGTTCTTCTCCTTCAATATTATGTTGGCTATTCTGGGTATTTTTCCACTCTATATAAACTTTAGAATCAGTTTGCTTTAACCACAAGATAACTTTCTGGGATTTTGATAGGGATTGCATTGAATCTACAGATAAAGTTGGGAAGAACTGACAACTTGACAATATTGAGTCTTCTTATCCATGGATATGGAATATCTCTGCACTTACATGGTTATTATTATTTTTTATTTAATTCATCAAATTGTAGTATTCTTCATATAGATCTTGCATATATTTTATTAGATATATACATAAGCTTTTTATTTGGAGGGATATTAATTTAAATGGAATTGTGTTTGTATTTAATTTCAAATTCTACTTCATTGTTCATTGCTGGTATGTAGGAAAACAATTTATTTATGTATATCAGCCTTGTAGTATGTAAATTTGTTATAATTGTTTATCAGTTCCAGGCGATTTAATTGATTATTTTGGATTTTCAATGTAGATGAATATGTCATCTGTAACCAAAGGCATTTTTGGTCATCTTTCCCAATATGTATGTCCTTTATTATCTTTGTCTATCAGAGATATCGTCCCAATCTGTTTTCTTTTCTTTTCTTGCTTTATTGTGTTAGTGATAAGTTTGAAGTATACTGAGAGTTTTCGTAGTGAATTGATTTTGGATTTTGACAAATGTTCTTTTTGCGTCTATTGATATGATCATGTGATTTTTTTTTAGACTTGATATTATGGATTACATTGAGTATTTTACATTAATTGACTTTCTTTTTTTTTTTAATTTTTTAATGTTTTATTTATTTCTAGGAGAGAGAGAGAGAGACAGCGTGAGCAGGGGAGGGTCAGAGAGAGAGGGAGTCACAGACTGAAACAGGCTCCAGGCTCTGAGCTGGCAGTCAGCACAGAGCCCGACGCGGGGCCCGAACCCACGAACCGCGAGATCATGACCTAAGCGAAAGTCGGACGCTCAACCGACTAAGCCACCCAGGCGCCCCTTACATTAATTGATTTTCAAATGTTAAACCAGACTTGCATATCTTCAATAAAATCTACTTGATCATGGTATATAATTCATGTTATAGATTGTTAAGGCAATTTGCTAATATTTTGTTAAGGAGTCTGTATCTATGTTCATGAGAGATAGCAATTTGTACTTTTCTTTTCTAGTAACATTTTGTCTGATCTTGGTAATTAGGGTCATTCTGGCCACATACAATGAGTTAGAAATGTCCCGTCTACCTCGTTACATTGAATGAAATTGTAAAGAATTGGTATAATATTTTTCTTAAATATTTTGTAGAATTTACCAGAGAATATATCTTTTCCCTTTGTTTTGTTTTGGAACAGTATTAATTATTTATTCAATTTCTTTAGTAGATAAATGCCTTACCAGCTTGTCTATTTCTTCTTGTGTGGATTTTAGCAAATTACATCTTTCAGAGAATTGCCCCACTTAATCTAGATTATCAAATTTTGAGCATAGAATTGTTGATACTATTCCTTTATTATCTTTTTAACTCTGTATGATTGGTAGTGATGTTTCCCTCTCTCATTTCAGATATTAGTAATTTTTGTCCATTTTGGTGTTTTCTTTGTTAGTATGCACATCAAATTTATTGATCTTTTCAAGGAACTGGCTTTGTTTTTGTTAATATTCTCTTTTGATTTTCTATCTTCAATTTCATTGATTTCTGATCTAAGCCATCAAATTGGAATTAATTTGTTCAACTTCTTTCTTATTTCTCATGACAGAAGCCTTGATGATTGATTTTAGAAATTTGTTTCTAATATATCATTCAATGCTATAAATTTCTTTCTAAGCCAGCTTTCCTTTTTTTCCACAAATTTTGATAAATTGTGTTTTCATTTTCACTTAATTCAATATAATTTCTAAAAATTCTAATAAGATTTATTTGACATATGTATTACTTAGATGTGTGTTTTTTAATTATTATGTTCTTTGGGTTTTTCCAGTTAACTTTCTATTATTGATTTCTAGTAATTACATTATTGTATGAGAACAGACATTTTGTGGTTCCTATTCATTTAAATGTATTAAGGTTTGTTTTATGTCCAAGAATTGTGGTCTATTTTGATAAAGCTCTGGCGAACTTCAGAAAAATCTGTATTCTACAGTTGTCAGATGACACAGTCCATATTTAGCTATATATATACATTCATTTATTGATAATGTTTTTGAGTTCAACTATATTTTTTTCTGATACTCTGCGTAATAGATCTGCCCATTTCTGATAGAGAGGTGTTAAAGGTCCAACTACAATAGTGATTAATCTATTCCTTTTTGCAATTCTATTTGTTTCTGTCTCATATACTTTGATGCTCTTTTGTCAGGTGTACACACATTAAGGGTTATTAGGTCTACTTGGAGGATTGACTCCATTATCCTTATGTAATGATCATCTATATCCCTGATAACTTTACTTAATATGAAGTCTGCATGGTCTGAAATTAATATAACTATTCCTGGTTTCTTTTGACTACTGTTAGCATAGTATATTTCCCTTTTTTCACTTATATTTAATCTATATTTGTCCTTATATTTAAAGTGGATTTCTTGTAGACACTCATAGTTAGGTTTTGCTTTGTGATCCACTATGAAAGTTTGTTTGTATTGGGTGCATTTAGACCATTGGCATTCAAAATTATTATTGATATATTTGAATTAATATCTATCATATTTGTTACTGTTTTTTATTGGTTGCTCTTCTTTATTCCTAATTTAGCTTTTCAGTCACTTTCTGTCATTTGTGATTTTAACTGAACATTTTATATGATTCTGTTTTTCTCCTTTTTAAAAAAATGTCTATCTATTATACCTTTTGTTTTAAATTTTCAGTGGTTGTTCCAGAGTTTGCAATATGCATTTGTAACTAATTCAAGTCTACTTTCAAATAACATATACCACTTCATGAGTAATGTACCTTCTAATAAAAAATAATTCTAATTTATCTGTCTTATTCCTTATATCATTGCTGTCATAATTCTACTTATACATAAATGCATATATGCATGCCTATGTATATAGGCTTATGCACATTATATGCAGACATAGGCATACTTAATTGAAAACACTGTATTACTATTTTAAGGAAATACCTGTTAGGTCAATTAATAATTAACAAATAAAAATTTTTATTTTATCTGTTATTACTACTTCTTTGATACTGTCCTTTAATTTGTATAGAATTGAGTTTCTAGGTGGCTCAGTTGGTTAATTATCTTACTTTGGCTCAGGTCAAGGATCTTGTATTTGTGGGTTCAGGTCCTATGTCGGGCTCTGCACTGACAGTGCGTAGCCTGCTTGAGATTCTCTCTCTGCCTCCGCCTAACTTGTGCATTCTCTCTCTCTCTCTCTCTCTCTCTCCCTCAAAATAAATAAATAAACTAAAAAATAAGAACTGAATTTCTATCCTGTATTATTTTCCTTTTTTCTAAGGATTTTTTTTCATCATTTCCTGCAAAACAGGCCTACTGGCAACAAATTCTCTCTGTTTTTATTTGCCTAAGAAAATCTGTTTCTTCTACATTTTTTAAGGATAATTTCATAGAGCACATAATTTTAAGTTGGTGTGTTTTTGTTTTGTTTTGTTTTTCTCATTATTTTAACTATTTCACTGTGCTTCTTGCTTGGTTTCTGAATAGTAAGAGGTAATTAGTTCTTTATTTCTCTATAGTTGAGGTGTTTCTTTCCTTTTTTTTTTTACCTGCTTCTTTCAGGATTTTTGTCTTTATCATTTATATTCCATAGTTTGGAAATTACATGCCTAGGAATTTTTGTTTTATTTGTTTTGTTTGTTTATTTGTTTGCTTGACATATAGCCTACATGACGTTCTCTGAGCTTACCATATCTGTTGTTTGTTATCTGATATTAATTTGGGAAAAGTGTCAGTCATTATTGTTTCAAATATTTCTTTGGTTTCTTTTTCTCTTTCTTATCTTTCCAGTATTCTCATTAAGCATTTTTCATACCTTTTGTGTTTGTCTTACAGTCTTTGGGTATTCAGTTGATGTTGTTATTGTTGACAAAGTTTTTCTCTCTTTGCTTCTTCTTCTTTTTTTTTTTTTAGGATTCTGTTGATACATCCTCTGACTCAGAGTTCCTCCTTCAGCCATGTATGGTTTACTACGGTTTACTATGTTTATCAAAGGTATTTTTATATTTTTATAATACAGATCAGATTGCTGATCTTTAGTGTTTTATTTCCTTCTTAGGATTTCCATCTCTCTGCTTACATTGTCCATCTGTTCTTATATGCTATCTACTTTATCCATTAGAGCCCTTAGCATATCAGACAGATAGATTAGATAGATAGATGGATAGATGATAGATGATAGATAGATAGATAGATAGATAGATAGATAGATAGATGATAGATAGATAGATAGATAGATAGATGATAGGATACATATGTATCTCCCTGGTCTAATAATCCCAACATTCCTGCCATGTGTGGTTCTGATTCTTGCTCTGTCTCTTCAAATTGTGTGGGTTTTTATTTTGTTTCTGTTTTGTTATTTAGTATGTCTTATAAGTTTTTCTTGATAGCCAAACATGACATACTGGGTAAAAGGAATTGCTATAAATAGGCCTTTTGTAAGCAGTAGTGAGATGTGGGGCTTTTAGTGAGCCTATGCCTTTGGACTATGGACTTCACAGAGTTTAATTATTTTCTCCTCCTTAAGTTGGACAGCTAGATGGTGCTGGAGTTGGCTATTTTTATTTTCCCACAGTAAGCTTGGACTTTACCACAACAAGCTAAGTTTGATGAACTAGTTTCCCCTCGGTATATGCCTTCTTAAGAAAAACAGAGTACTCTGAATGACTTTAAAATGGTTTTCCCTTTCTCACTCCTCAAAGCAGCAGGGGATTTTTTTCTGATATTTACTGTGAGAAACTAGTAAAGTGCTCAGTGGGAATTATTTACAATATTTCTCCCCCCAACAATTGCTGAGTCCCCCTGGAGTTTTTAACTCTCAGATGTGTCCCCACAGCAGCTCTCACAATTCATTAATTATAGTTCCAGGTTTTTCTACCCTGGCAGTGGTTCCCAGGAGGTTTCTGCTAGGCATTCTCTCTTCCCTTAAGCAGGAACTCTCTGTATTTGCCCATCTGTATCTCCATTCTTGGGAGAAGAAGTTTGTCCTGTGTTCTCCCCTATCTTAGGAATCCAAGAGCAGTTGTTAATGATTTACTCTGCTCAGATCTTTATGACGGTACATATATATGTATGTGTGTATGTGTATATATATATATATATGTATATATATATATACATATATATATGTGTGTCTGTGTGTGTGTGTGTACACATATGTATGCATATATGTATGTATGTATATAGCATCATTTATTTTCATGGACAATAAATATCAAATTGTTTTCCCTGTATTCTTATGTAAATATTTTTAAAAAATAATGTTTATTTTGTTTTGAAAGACAGAGAGAAGGAGACAGTGCAAGCAGGGGAGAGTAAGAGAGAAAGGGAGACACAGAATCTGAAGCCAATTCCAGGCTCTGAGCTGTCAGCACAGAGCCCTACACGGGGCTCGAATTCAGGAACCTTAAGATCAGGACCTGAGCTGAAGTCTGATGCTTAATAGACTGAGCCACCCAGGTGCCCCTATTCTTATGTAGATATTAAGCAGGTACTCTCAATTCTAATTTAAAAGGAAGCTTAAACTAAAAGATCTATTTAATGATTACTATCCCTGCATGGGATGGATAATCTTAGTTTAAATAGCAAAGGTTTTTTAATCCATAGTGCAAGTTTAAAAATAAATTTTAAAACACTGGGTAAATAAGCAAATATGTAAATAATTTACAACTCAAACTTTCCAGACTACAGTTAAAACTGGAGCATGTGGGAAGAGCAATAGATGACTAGATGTTTACTTAGGTAGAGGACAAAGAGTAGCTACATAGTTGGAAATTAAAACAGCATTAATTATATGGGAAAAAATGATACATAGTCACAGGAAAAAAATAGCCAGACTGTTCTATTAGTACACTTTTTAATTGTTATACTAAATTATATAGGTCAATATATTTTATCTTTACAGTGTTTTGAATTTTAAATAAAACTGTTCTGCATATAAACATTTTCTACATTAATATGTCAATTGTGAAATGATGTTTTTAAAAATCTCTCATACACATTTTTCAGGGAAAATTTATTCTGAAGTTGTTAGCGTATTTTACATAAATTCCAAAACACTTCTGGATAACAACAACAACAAAAGTAGAACAAAACAAATGATAGTAAAAACACAATGTATACCTTCAAAATAAATAGATGACAATTTCATTATCATTTATTATTTAAGACAACCAATTTAATTATTTAGCAAATAAGGGCTTCAGAGGCTAAGGCTTTTATTACACAGGCAATTAGCATCATTGCTTGGGAGATTTCTTTATAATAAATGCACTGTAAAATTTCATATATAATGGTAACAGAAAACATAAAAGGATGGTTTAGGTTATAAATGTGCACTGAATTCCCCATACAGGACAAGAATTTAGGAAAGATTCCTAAATCTTATTATGAGATTCTCATATTTTTATTTTATAATATTACATTCTCTTAAGATTATAATTATTTAGAATTTAACTTTACTTTCCATTAACATTAATAATTTCTTATTCTGTCCTATCCATACATAATTTAATTCAGAAGAACCAGTATTAAAAGGGGGTCTACACAGAAATTCTATTTTATTAGCTACTGTTGTGGAAAAGCATACCTGAGTCTTAAAATATGAAATGGAGAGCTAGAATTTTAACCAATGCAATAAAGATTGTAAAAGTTTACTTCTAACTTTGATGTCTACTATGTATCAGGCATTAGGCAATGTCCCAAGAGACAGTGATTAACCGGATTTGAGAACCTGGAATTTTATTTGGTAGCTAGAAACATAAACATATACTTAGTGTGCCATCTAATAAGTAACATACAGTAGAATGAACTAATTGCTACATGTGGAAGGAACTAAAATGTCTATGGACTAATTTCTACAGGATTTTCAGATATTCAAGGCAAAGGTGATTTTTGAACTTGTCCATGGACCACTAAGTAGAGAAAATGGACATCACTCCAGGGAATGGATCAACCAGATGAGAAGCAAAACTCAAATTATACTATATATGCTTGCATAAATTTTTCAATGGTGCCATAATAGTTATTTTCAAATTTAATGGAAATATTATTTCTTCTATAAGTAAATAAAATCTTCTGGTAATTTATTAAAATTACACAACCTTCTCCCTATAACTGCAGTTTGTATCCTAGCAAATTAAATCTCTAATTTAGATTCTCTATTATGAAAGAATGACAATACTAATGGGATTATTTTTCATGTGCAAATGTAGATGCAGAAAGGAAAAGAAGAACCATTTGGTTACAAGTGATAATGGTGTGACAGATTATGCTTCAGTCACACAGACTGTGAAGTATTAATTCAAAGATAAAAAAAAGAAGTTTATAATTTTGTAGAGGATATGGTGCCATAGAAAATGTTTAGATATATTTGTGTAGAGCGTAGGTCCAAGTTCTAGAACAACCACATTGCTGCTGTTGGTAGACTTGAAGTGGATAAGAAATGACCGGGGTTAGATTTTGCAAGAGCCTTAAAAGTTACTTCACTTGAAGATTTTCTTTCACATCTTCTTATCTTATCCTCCTCATTCATGTCATTTATTATTATTTTTTAATCATGACTTTCCTTGCCTTTCATGGAGCATAACTGAAAACATACTGAAATTAGCTAATAATAGTTTATTTATTACGTGTTATATGTTGTTTTAAATATTCACAACAAGTGAGACAGTTACTCTTTTCATTGCTGGTTGACAAAGATGAGGTGCAGAGAATCCATGTTCTGACTTTAGGAGCACGATTTTTAACAGTTTATTGATTGATCATCATTGTTATTAACTTCAAGATTCACTATGCTGATTGCTGTGATTTTCATGTATAACATCAAGCCTTTGAATGGAATTTTGTCTGATATAATTCATAGTAAATAACAGTTATGTTAAATATCATGCATTCTAAGGCTATCGTGAGTTTCAGTAAGATTAAGAAATATATGTAATGTACAAAAATTGTAGAATTTCAGTTTTGATCAAATATTTAATTTAGAAAAGAAGTATATAATACACTTTAAGTAATGGCAAGATTTATGTAAGATAAAGTAAAATGTGACTTTCAAATATTTTACTTTTAAAAGTTATCAAGTGAAGGTAGTATGGCAGAATATCAGAACTATAACAAGCTTTAATGTTTATCTATCTGAACTCTTCATCGTGGTTGAATTTATACACTCATTCATACTTTCAGAGGGTTGGCAACCAATTTCTTGGCAACTTTACAGAGGATTTTATAATTAATATCACTACTTTCTAAATTTATCTCATTTCTTTTTTGTACAGACTTAATTGTTAGATATTAGAAGGAGGATATTTTTTGAAAGAAAGCATGATTTTCCTGCCAAACCACTGCCATTGTAGCCAAAGATTTCATTATCTTTGCTGTTGACCCATGATTTTTTATGCATATCTTAGTCTAGAACATACTAAGGACAGACACTTAGTGTAGTCAGACACTAAGTCCACTGTAAAGTAAATATAGTTACAGAAATAAGAATAACATGACTGAGTTAGAAAAAGCTTTTAGAAAAGTTATCACTGAAGGAAAGAAGATATATGACAAGTAGGAAAGCAGAAAATAAGAGGATTAAGAGGATTACTAAGTAAAGCTGAGTTTATAAAAGGCTAAAGTGACAACAAGCAAAAAAGTTGTTGTAAAGAACACTAAAGAATGCCAAAATGTATTCAGGTACCTGTAGCATTATTCTATATTCACTTTTTGTGTACACATAGCTGTTAGCTCTTTTGCTAATTTTTATAAGATTAATCTTCATGTAATATAAAACTACTTTGTTATAAAATCAGATTTCCTACGATTTTTATAAGAGCATGAGTAGCAATGCCTATTTCAATTACCTTGATATGTTGGTAACAATCTCAATGTATGTTCCAACTGCTGTTAATTTATGGTTTGGGTGATCAGATTACGTAAACTTGTAGTTGGTCTCTAATTTTATGGTAGATGTAGCATACTAAGACAAATCATCCAGGTTAAGTAAAGTTAATGTCTGCATTGGCACTCGAGTACATGATTATCAGGACTTTAAAATATTGTAGAAAAAATGGTGATCCCAATAAAGTTAATATGGAAATTATAACAAATAAAAAATGTTCTTTCAAAATTTGAGATTAGACCAATAATGTTTTTTTAATGTTTGAATATATATTTATAGTGTTATATATATGTATATATATTATTATATAGTGTTTTTGTTGTTATAAAGAGATTTATTATTTCCTATATATCCAAAAACTTGATTTTTCCCCCACTGCTAAGAGTACTGTTGAAGTATTTTTCCTGATGCCATTTTGAGTAAATTGTAAGGAATGATTTATAGATTCAATACTAACTCATTGATAAAAGAAGACTTTCAAAGCAAAATAAATACTTTTTCCATGTTTTATTTCTGAAAGAACTTACAAAATAATAGAATATTTAACTATGAAAAGTTACCTCAAAATACTATGTTTTCGGATCAACTATTTTCATTCAAAAACGTAACACACCTGAGTTTTAACTTTGGAATAAGAAATTCTCTAGCTGAATATTTCTCAGTTCATTTATGTAAGTAAGCCACAGTGTGAGATCAGATATGCCAATTATGAGAACCAGTATTTACTTTTAAATACTTTAGAGTAAGAAAAAACTAATCCTCTATTGTCTGCACAAAGTATCTTCAATATTACTCCAAGTGATTAGAAAAAGAAAAGTAAGGATGCAAAATTATTTAGTATTACCCATGAGATTTACTGAGAAGGGGAAAGGAGATAATAAAATACGATTTGTAACAATCTTTTGCCTCTCAGGCTACAATTCCTGACTGGGAAACTCCTGACTGATGAGTGGAAGCTAAGAACTCAAGTGATGTATGGAAATTCAAGAACTCTATGTGGCTAAATTGTTTTTGTACTTACAGCTTGTTAGTTACCCTGTCATGACAAGCCAGCTTGGGATAAAATGTTTAGAAGGAAATCAAGGAGCCCACTGTGGCTAAAACAGGAGGAACAGTATGAGTAGTAGGAAATGGAGTAAGATAAGAAAGGACAGGGAAGGAACAAATAATCAAAATATAGGAGGAGATAGTAAGAGTTTGTGCTTTTACTTTGGGTGAGATGTGAAGCCATAATAGGGATTTCAGCATTATATGACATGAAATAAGTTACTATTAATATATTCATTATGGATGTTATTTTATATATATTAAAGAAGGATGTGCATGAATGAGGCAATTATGAGAAATCTTTGATTCTTTCTCTAAATCTATAATAGTTTTGGTGGGAAAAGAATGCTTACATGGTGAAGTCCTAAGAAGCATCTTACTCTTTTATGTGTGAAGTTGCTCAGAGGAGAATGTCTAGAGATATGCCTGAGTGTTGTTAAAATTATATTCAGAATATGCAATTTAAAGTCATAGGGCTTGAGGAGAGGGCAAGATGGCGGAGAAGTAAGGAGCTCCGTACTTGCACTCGCGCCCATACATCACACAGAAAAGATCCGAAGACATTGGAAACCTTACAAAACCTGAGAGATTGGGAGAAAAAAGACGCAGAATCCACTGAGAGAGCCTTCTAAC
>NW_024082854.1:0-71727 GCF_003009895.1 Hyaena hyaena
ATGTGGGGGGGAGGGGGGGATGGGCATGAAGGAGGGCACTTTGGGGATGAGCACTGAGTGTTATGTAGAAACTAATTTGACAATAAACTATATGTAAAAAAAAAAAAAGAAAAAGAAAATAACTTACAGGAAAATAAGACAAAAAGTATTAAAGTCAACAAAAAAAAAAAAAAAAAAAAAGAGTTGGATGCTTAACACCAACTGAGCCACCCAGGTGCCCTACCCTAAACTACTTCTTAACCTGCCACACCTTCTCCCCTTCAACCGAACAAAAGGCCTGTTTTTGAAAGATGGGCAGAAACCATTTTTCCACCTCCCCTAATATGTCTGACACAGGGTTCTGTAAACCACTGACTAAATTACTGGTGAAAAAGACTTATAAACATGTACACCCAACAGATCACACTTATTAAAAGGAGACTGCCCAGATCATATGAGATGAGGTGGGGTTTCAAAGTGTTCCTTAGAAACCCTAGACTCCCGTGGGCAAGGATCCACAAGCGTTTGCTTCTCATTTCATGGAAGAGATACTGCTACAATGTTAACAATAACAGCTCAAGTGTTTTGAGCACCTAAAAGGCACCTAGGCCCCAGCTACATTCCTTGTAAGTATTAACTCATTCAAATCTAACAACAAACTCTTACAGTAGGTAGTGTCATCTTCCTTGTTTTTACAGATGAGGTGGCTAAAGCACGGAGTGGTTAAGTAATCTATGGACACACAGCTAGAAACTGGCAGAGCTGAGATTTGAACCCAGCCACCTGCTCTAGAACATAGGCTCTCAACCCCTATGTGCCTTTGTATATGTGCCTTTGTATAACCATCACCCCTTATTAGGCTGTCAGAGCAACACTGCAATCCATAGCTCCCAATTTCCGGGATGTCTCTTCATCACAATGATCTCGTTAACTGGCTTTGTACGTAGTATTAAAAACAGTATTAAAAATGTGAACTTATGAAAGAGAATTAAAGTAACAATCTTGCCTTCTTTGTTGGAGTTCCAACTAAGACTTCACTTGCAAAGGGACCCTGCTACAGCATGGAGTTTGAAAAACACTGAGATGAAGTGTGTGAGAGAACCCTCAAGAAGCATCACATAACCGACCTTCCCATCAGCTTCACTACAGCTGGGCCCATGGCTCCAGGAGGGCTTCTCCCTCTCCCGCAGCAGGCCAGGGCCCAGGACCTGCTGTGTCTCCAGCGCCACCTTTCCGCAGGTGACCTTGCAGTACTTCAGAGGGTTCAGATGCAGTGGGCAAGGGGCATGAAAGGCAAGTCTCATTGTACCAAGAGTCAGCTTCTGGAAGTGGTTCCAGAGCTGCTATTGAGCCCTCTCCAGTCTTCTGGGACCTCTCTGACGTGGGAACCTGGACATTTTTCAGAGGCTGCTTAGACAGTACCTACAGCAGCCCACCTGCTTCCTTAGAACTCCAATCTGCACAGCCAAAACCAATCCCAAGAGTTCAGATTTCCTGCCTGTGCAAGTGACAACAGCCTCATGACAGATTCTGTTATCCTTTCCACTTGTGCTAATTACTGCTGATGATGGAGAGCTCACTACCTCATAGGAACCCCCACTGGACATCTCTCTCAGTGTAAGAAAATGTCATCATAAAAGCTTACAGAACTTAAGATCTCTGTAAGGTAGGGTGTGTGTGTGTGTGTGTGTGTGTGTGTGTGTGTGTGTGTGTCTTATTTTCTTAAATAAAATCATGTAAACAAGCCTGAAATTCTAAGTTCTTGAGTCCTGTCTTGACCTGGAGAAACTTCTCATGGACTCCAGACCAAAGTGAAACACAAAGAGAATGGGTCTGTTTACATAGAGACCAGCCATATCATCCCAAAAAACAATCGCAACACTGAGACATTCATCTTGCAGGAAAACAGCCAAAGACACAGGCTTCTCCAAGACAGGGAAACACTACAATTTTCAGGGCCAAGCTCAGAACTCTCCAGCACACATTTGAGTGGCTGCCTTTGACTCTTAGAGGCTGGACAATCTTGGGGCATTCTCAAGGAGTCACATGAAACACATTAATTCATCACTCAGAAGTTCTTATGAGCTTTTTGTCCTGTTGACCTGGAGTACCACGAGCACGGATGATAAATTCCCCAAGGGCCCTTCCTGAGTCCAACCAGGCGATTTAAGGAAGCATTAACCTCCTGCATAATATCATCCCTTTAATTATTACTGTACTAGTGTGTGCTCTCTATAGTTTTTACATCATCCCCTGGCCATGTGTATCTAAGCAAGTGGACAGTCATTATAAGCTGCCCATTTTGAATGCCTATAATAAGGACATTTCCGTTCTGAAGATTCATATTCCATTGTGTGTCCTCACCTTTGACAGCTGGAGGGCCAATTCCAGTTGGAAAGTTCTCAAAGGGGGTGAACCAGAAAGAGGGAAGAAGCCATACCTAGAGTTACCTTCCTTCCCGTCCTAGCTCTGTCATTTAATTGGCTTACTCATCATGTCACCACCCTGAACCTCAGTTTCCTTTCCTACTAAAAAGTAAACCTGGGTAACTACTACCAAAGGGACAGTCAGCAAATTAAATGAAGTAATGCACATAAAGTAAGAAAGTACCTAGGGACACCTGGGTGGTTCAGTTGGTTAAGTGTCCGACTTTGGCTCAGGTCATGATCTCACAGTTCATGGGTTCGAGCCCAACGTCAGGCTCTGTGTTGACAGCTCAGAGCCTGGCACCTGCTTTAGAGTCTGTGTCTCCCTCTCTCTCTGCCCCTCCCCCACTCACACTCTGTCTCTCTTTTTTCAAAAATAAACACTAAAAAAAATTTTTTTTAAGTGAGAAAGCACCTTACAGAAGACATGACAGTGCGGGTATTGCAAATTGTCTTAGTTAAAATTCTCGTACTGCTGTGACCTTGGGCCCTTTACTTACTATATATACCTTAGTTGTCTCGCCAGCTGAGTATATATATTTTTTTAATAAATAGTTTATTGTCAAGTTGGTTTCCATATAAAACCTGGTGCTCATCCCCACAAGTGACCTCCTCCATGCCCACAACCCCATTCCCTCCCCCCCATACCCATCAGTCCTCAGTTTGTTCTCAACATTCAAGAGTCTCTCATGGTTTGCCTTCCTCCCTTTCCCCCACTATTTCCCTCCTTCTTCTCCCCCACGGTTCTCCGTTAAGTTCCTCCTAATCCTCCTATACATGCAAACATATGGTAGCTGTCCTTCTCTGCCTGACTTATTTCGCTCAGCATAACACCCTCAAGGTCCATCCATGTTGCTACACATGGCCAGATTTCATTCTTTCTCATTGCCATGTAGTATTCCATAATAAAGATAAACCACATCTTCTTGATCCATTCGTCAGCTGATGGACACTTAGGCTCTTTCCATGTTTTGGCTATTGTTGAGAGTGCTGCTATGAACACTGGGGTACATGTGCCCCTATGCATCAGCACTCCTGTATCCCTTGGGTAGATTCCTAGCAGTGCTATTGCTGGGTCATAGGGTAGTTCTATTGTTAATTTTTTGAGGAACCTCCACACTGTTTTCCGGAGGGGCTGCACACATTTACATTCCCGCCAACAGTGTAGGAGGGTGCTTGTTTTGAGTATATTTTTTTAAAGTATCAATGTGGCAGGGTGGTGTTTTGGATTAACTGAGTTAATGTACATAAAGGGTCTAAGACAGTGCCTGGCATATAGTGAATGTGCAGGAAAGTCTCCTGTGCTGTGGGCACAGTAGCATCTGTTCGCCTCTGCTCCCAGAAGCGAAGTATAAGACTGACAGGGTCCTTTCTTAATACCTGACAACACCCTTGTACATGTACCATCCCCGACTCCACGGGACAACTCAGTGAGGAAGGGACCAGGCGAAGGTGAAGAAACTGAGGCTCGGATCAGATGACAAGGTAAGAGATAGAGGAAGATCAGAGCTCATTCTGTCTTCCTGCCATGTCACGCTGCCTTTGTGGTTGTGTCTTCTGTGCTGCCTAACTGCCATGAACCACCCTGAGAAACCCTATGCTGGGGAGTTCCAGAGCAGTGGAAGCTCTGGTTTATTTTCCTCTCAGTGACTGCAGTAGCTGTACTTGAAGGCCATCACACTACAGAGCTGAAGAAGCTAGGTCCCTCTGCCATGCCTCAACCTCTTGACTCTGAGATACTTTACTGTGGTGGTTTCTTTTCCTCCACTCTATCCCACACATCTGACAATCACTGTACTAGAGCAACAGTTAATCAAGTCACTCTTGCTCTAAAACCTTCAGTAGCTCCCTATGACTCACACATTTTATCTTCACATAGGAAGGACAAGTCCAAATGCAGCACATTCATTCTTAACAACTGCCCCGCCCCAGCCTTATCACCTTGTACCCCTCCTCTGGTGTGGCTGGGCCAGTCCCCTCTCAGTTCCCTGGGCCACCCCTGTCTTCTGTAAAGATCATCAGATGGGGAACTCAGAATTGCTAGTTCTGAGCAGTTTCAGAGCAGTCACAGGTGGGAGAGATATCTGAGACTCAGATGCTCAAAATTCACATAGGCCTGGCCCTAAATTCAAACCTGTTTATACTCCCAGAACCATCCTGAATAGCAAATACTATTTGCTATAATTTTCAAATTATTTCGTGATCTGACCCTAAATGTCCAAGTCCTATGAAATGGTCTGAAGAGTTCAGAGAATTCAAACATTTTTGGACCTTGACATTTAGTAAAATCTAAATGTCATTAAAGTAAAATCTAAATCTTTTACAAAGGCCCCTGCCTACCTCACCCCAACACTATCCCTGTTTTGTTCTTCACTCCAGACATGCTGGCCTTTCCACAAGCCCTACAAAGGTCCTTCACCCTCAGGGCCATTGTCCCTGCTGTTCCCTCTGCCTGGAATGCCCATCCTCCATGGTGGTTTGATCATCATTCAGGTTTCATTCAAATACACCACCTCAGAGAAGCCTTTTTTGACCATCCTGTCTAAAACGTCCCTTCCACCAGACACTATCACATTGCCGTTTTTTTCCCCACAAAAAAATCTCATCAGAAAAGAATGATTTAGTTATCTATGAGTATCTTGTTTATTTCTCAGTCTGTTCACTGTCTGCCTCTCCCTAATAGAATACCAAGTCTGCCAGAGCTCGGACCTTATCTGTCTGCTCCCTACTCTATCTGAAGCTCACAGAGCATGGCCTAGCACGTAGTAGGCACTGGGTTTCCTCATTTACTGAAAAAATGCATTAAATACAGAGATGACTTTTTTCAATCACTGCATCCTATGCATGATAAGCGCATCCCCCATTCACGGTGGAGGGGGAGGGGGGATAAGCTCTAATATCTCAAGTACCACCCAAACTAGGGCTGGAACAAAGACTCCACTCCTCCTCTGGGGCTCAGCTGGTCAAGAAGACCTGCTGCTGACATTTCACCAAAGAACTCGTGCAACAAGACTGTCTTCTATTAGTGAGAATTATTTTCACACCACCCACAGGGGGAAATCTTGATTTTATGAAGGTAAAACCACATTGTGATTAACACTTAATCAAGATTTCATCTGTATTATAGCTCTGCAAGGGGAAAAAAAATGGTTGGGGGCCTTAATATCGTGCTAGTAAATGTTACAATAAGTGTGTTTCTGACACGATTTTCTTATTAGGGTCCTTCCTTGTAAATTTTATTGCATTTAATTAAAAATTATTGCTAAAAGAAACAGCTGCAGATGGTCTTATTTTGTCAGAAAATTAAAAACTGAATATTCTCATCAGTCAATTTCAACAAGAAGCACAGTCACATGCATTAGGAATGTGATGGTTTTGAGATTATAATAATTTTTATGGCGTTTCCAGGTCCTTTCAATGGAACTTAATGAAAGCTCTGCATGAGTTCATTTGTCAAAAACATAATAATAATAGGAAGGCTCCCAGCTTACAGGCTGATATAAAGATACCCATGAATACTATGGCTGGGATGTGCCAAAAAACCCAGTCACACAGCTCTCAGCACCAGTGGAATTAGTCAGCGGGAGGTTTAGATGCAGCTCTGCTGTATACCCACCCAGGATTTATACCAGAGTCTGTAAATCACCTTTGTATCACAATGACGCATGTGTTTGTTGCTGCAGCACTGTCTACAGCTGTGTAGAATAAAGTCAGGTTTCACTCTCTCAGGGAATCACTTCCGCAAAATATTGACTGCATTCTAAGGATGATGAACAGGTGCTAGGAGCCGGGAGGAGAGAGGGAGGGCTCTTAAGCTAGATTTTGCGCTGGATTTCAGCATTCTCGCTGCAGTCGCTGTCCTTGGTCTGGACTGCCTGTAGTACAATCACCTCTCCCAGCTTTATCACTTAGCTTGTATCCCTGAACTTTTAAGGACTGAATTTTTATTGCTTCTTGCTTGTCTTTTACCGGAAACCAACTAAAATATTTTATTTATTTGGACCCAGACAGGCTGTAACAAACAAATAAAAGGATGAGGAAAGCCAGGGCAGCCCCAAGCTAGCCCTGGAGTTAGTCAGCACCGGACAAGTGGGTTGTTGTGTTCACTGTGGAACCCTACTCCCCCTTTTGCTGATGCTACGGCTCTGGCCTGGTCTTCACGTTCTCCAGAGGGGACCACTGTAATGGCCTCTTGAGTAGTCTCCCTGCTTCCCTCTTCTTCATCTCCTCCACTTCATCCTGCCAACAGAGCGTCCATGCCAATGTAGCATCTCCATCATGGCCCAGCCCTGCTGAAAACTTGCCAGGGTCGTTCTCTGCCCATGGGTAATGCGCTCATTCATCAAGCTGATATTCAAAGGACTTTTTGGCTGGGTCACAACTGCCTTCCCAACTGTACTCACAGATGTGTACATTGAGGTCCATTTGAGCACTTCATGTTCCTTTCTTACCCCCAGACTCATGCACAGGCTTGTGTTCCTCCTGGACTATTTGTCTCCATCACAAACTCCTCTTCCTCTGCCAATACCCACTTCAAGTTTCTCCCACATGGTCCAGGCTTCCTACACCCCCTCCTCCAGAACAGGATGGGCTTCTAGCAAATCCTTTATCACATGGTTTTTAATGACCTCTAACCGTCTCTCTCCCGACGTGGGGGTGGGAACCTCTAGAACCTAGAACAGTAGCAGATATTTAGTAGATGTTGAACAAATGTTAGCAGAGTGAGTGATGAGCGGGCTGAGCTGGGGCAGCATTCTACTACAAGAACCAGAAATCAGAAAAACATGGTGCTTGAGTTTCATCCTTAGTCTTTCAACCCAATTTCATCCATATTCCCCATGCCTACAGATGATATGAGCGGTTTTCCAGAATAAGGATATCAAAGCACCTCCTAAACCAAGATTAAACCATGTTCATTGCAGTGTTACCTGCTAAAACCACAGGCTTGTGTCTCTCCACATGCCCTCACATCTCTCTCCTATCTCCATGTGTCAAGAGACTACTTTTCCTTCAATGTCCATGAAGCCATCCTACCCTGCTCTGGACTTCTACCCTTGGTATCCTGAGCATTTTCTACCTTGCATTCCAGGGACTTGGGTGTAAGTCCTCTTGCTACCCTTCAAGTGTAGGTCCACTGAGGCCAGTGATGGTACCTGAGCCATTTCTCTCTGTCCCTGTTTTACTTGGCACAGTTCCTCAAGAATCATTCATTTCTCAAATGGCCATCATCAGCTGAAATACTGAATTATCTGGATGCTCCCACTCCATATCCTCAGACAAATGCTGTATAATATGGCTAATCCACAAATCCCTGAACAGGTAATTCAAACTGCATTCCAACAATAAACAGCTCTGTAAGGACCCTGGGCTGGGAAAAGAGAGCCCTGAAATGCTGGACCTTAGACCTTCCATAGCTCTCCCTGGAAGGTGTGAGCACTCACAGGCTGCTACTCCTGGGTGGGCCGAGTCATCTGAAGCTCCCCCTAACAACCCATACAGCCCAAACAGATGGCTCCTCCAAATCCAGAGCTCCTGGTTGCTCTAGGGGCACAGCAGGCCACACGTGGGCAAGGGTCTCTCACCGTGGCCCTGAGGGAGGGCAAGATGTCTGAGTAGCTCATTAGCAAGTTCCAGGAAAGACTGTCAGCTTTCTTGATAAGCTCCCAACAGAGCGGCAAACCCACCACCCATCAGAAAATAAGAGAAAGTGTCCTTCCAGTTTTCTTTGAACCCTCTAGACCAAGAAACAAAGCTAACATTTTGGTGGTGGCTGTGCTAGCTTGTTTTCTGCAAGGGAGACACTATAGCTGTTGGATGAAGACCACTAGAAAACATGGCATTTTTTCACCCGGGAAACAAGAGGCAGTGAAAAGAGTACTGGATTCAGAAAGACATTGGGGTGCCTGGGTGGCTTAGTTGGTTAAGTGACCAACTTTGGCTCAGGTCATGCTCTCACGGTTTGTGGGTTCAAGTCCCGTGTCTGTGCTGACAGCTTGGAGCCTGGACCTGCTTCGGATTCTGTGTCTCCCTCTCTCTCTGCCCTTTCCCCACTTGTGCTTTGTCTCTCTGTCAAAAATAAATAAACATTAAAAAAATTAAAAAAGAGAAAAAGACAGACTTCGGCTTGAATTTTAGTTTGGCCACTTACTACCTGTGCAACAGGGGATAGTTTATATTACTTCAGTGGACCTCAGTTTTCTCACCTGGAGATGAATGTGCCTAACTGTGAATTACAAGTGAAATAACAGCTATAGTCAGAGTCACAGAGACACACATTTCTACCATGACTATGGAATGATAAAAATTCTGGTCCTGCTATCCTTGATGTAAGAGGCTCCTAAAGACTCCAAATCATTATCCCCTGGGCTGTTGTCTGTAGCCCTGACCCCAGCCCAGGAGGAAGTCAGAGGTAATGCTGATACCACACCCCACAGCTGAAGCTTACAAGTTCATGGTCCCAGTTTTACTGATGTAGTGTCCTGAACACTGAGTCAAACTCATGCAGAAGAACCTCCATATGGGAGAGAGAGGGAGAGACAGAGACATCCCCACAGTGAAAGGGAACGGATTCTCCACCCACACCCCTAGAATCAAATTCAAATCCTGCATCCACCACTATGTGACCCTGACCATGTTACTGAATGACAGCTAATATTCACAAATCATTTCACTATGTACAATATTAACTCATTTAGTTTTAACAACGTTATAGGGCAGGGACTATTATCATCACCTATTACAGATAAACCAAGGTGCAGAGAGGGAAATACTTTGCCTTGGTCACACTGTTAGTAAGGGGTGGAGTACACTGAAACCCCAGGCGGCCCACAAACTTAGCCACTGTGCTCCCCCTGGGTTCCAGGGTCATCACCTGTAAACAAAAAAAGCCACCATAAATGCATCAAGAACAATATGGGGACTGATCATTACAGCTGGAGAGAACAAAGAAAGAAAAAGATGAGAAAAAGCCAGTGTGGCAATATGGTAATGGTAAATCTAAGCGGTGGGAAAATGAATCTTCACTGTAAAAACTCTTTCAACTCTTCTGTATGTTTGAATATTTTCATAATGAAATGGGGAAAAGGAACATCAGGGATCCACGTTGATGTATAATGCTGAGTGATTAAAATAGATTCATCATCAGGGCGCGTGGGTGGCTCAGCTGGTTGAGCATCCAACTTCAGCTTAGGTCATGATCTCACGGTTTGTGGGTTCGAGCCCTGTGTCAGGTTCTGTGCTGACAGCTAGTTCAGAGCCTGGAGACTGCTTCAGATTCTGTGTCTCCCTCTCTCTCTGACTCTCCCCTGCTCACGCTGTCTCTCTCAGAAAAAAATAAAACATTAAAAAATATTTAAAAAAAATAAAATAAAATAGATTCATCATCATGCCAAAAACAAATATACAATTACAGGGATTTAAATGAGACACTTAGGAGGTGCTGAGTGGCTCAGAAGTAAAGCATCCAACTCTTGATTTCAGCTTAGGTCGAGATTCCAGAGCTGTGGGATTGAGCCCGACATCTGGCTCTGCGCTGGGCATGGAGCCTGCTTAAGATCTCTTTCTCTCTCTCTCTCTCTCTCTCTCCCCCCCCACCCCTCCCCCAGCTCGCACTTGCACTCTCATAAAATAAAATAAAATAAAATAAAATAAAATAAAATAAAATAAAATAAAAATGAGACACTTAGGACAAACCAGTCTTATAGTACTTTGCATCAAATGGGTGATTATTAAGTGTATACAAAGCACCTAGTGCTGTGTTGCTGAAGATATATACTTAATAAATGATAACTCTTTGACCCTGTGAAGCTCAAAATCACCAACTCACATGGAATCATAAAATCCCTGGAAACATAAAACCCCTCATCATCAACATACATTCGTTTATTTAGTTTGTTTTATTTTTTTAACATACATTTATTAAGCTCCTAGCATACAACCAACATACCGAGGGGCCATGGAATACTCAGACTATGCCCTCCACACCCCGCCAGTCAGAGAGCACTGACTGAAGACATGGAACCGCCTATTTGAAAAGTATATGTTGGACGAGATCAGTGGTCTATTTTTTCTTTTTCACGAGGGTCAATTCAGGGGGGACAAAAAAAAGAATGTTCTGGGGATATGCTTTAAACTAAAAGACAATGAAAACACTGTATACCATGGGGGAAACGTACATAAATAACAATGTACACAATTTTATTTTACAAGACAGAAAATTGTTAATAAGATTATTGTAGCCCCTAAAATGTTATTATCTGGGTATATAAATCTCAGTGGAAGTTACTACACAGAAGAAACTTTACAATCATCCATTAGACCCTGAGCTGCTACTCTGATTTAGGGTTCTCTAAGGGCCCTCTGAATTCTATTATATACTTCACATGTTTCTTGAAGGGAGGTACTTTTAGTGGAAAAAGGACTTGGATTTAAATAACAGTGAATCACACCATGAGAGAGAGAGTTATTCCCTTTTCAGTCCTTTTGAATCCTGACTACGCCAAGGAGAAAGTCTCTGTGTGGTGCCAGGATGTCTTTAACACCTCTCCCTGTTTAACAAAGGGACCAGGCTTCCAGCTCCAGCTTTGGCAAGTAATAACCTCAAGCTAGAATTTACCCGTTAATTTCCTTTCCTTAGTATCTTATTTGTACAATTGCCTTCTATTTATGGCAACCAATAGTGTTTTTTCATTTCCCAACAGTGATATAAAATTTCCTTTCCAAATATTTTTAAAGAAAGACTGATTGGAAGAAAAACAGTAAGTGATAGTATAGGTGGTATAACAGAGATGGTAAAAGTGGTGCAGGAAAGGCAAACCTTTGAGAAATATAGATCTGCTCCAATCTACCATTTTACAGATGAGCAAACTGTGGCCTAGCCTTTTCCAAGATCCCACAGCAAGTCAACGAATGAGCAGGCTTTGAACTCACATCTCCCAATAGACTATCCTGCACCCTTCCAGTGCTGCTGATATTATTTTGGCTTTTCCCCCAGATCCTCGCACTGAAGCAAGGGGTGGGGCAAGACAAGGAGCAGAAGGAGGAGAAACTGCCTCCCTACCTTCTCATCCCTTCCTGTCCTGCTCAACCTGAAGCACCCCTGGGCAGGTGTCTGAGAGAGCAACACCCCAGCCATCAATTCTCAAAGCCCCTGCTCAGGCAAAGACATCCTAGGACCTCACCCCCATGGCAGTCCCCCATGCCTCTCAACCTGAGGTGTTCGAAACGTCCCTTGCCCAGACCTGTTCCAGCTCAAAGCAAGGATTTTTCTCCCCCTTTGCACCTATCTGTTTCATGCAGGAAAACAGAAGAAAACTTTGCTCACTGACTGATATTCAAGAGGATGTCAGACACCGCAGCACTGTTTTCTTGGGTGTTTTCCCCTTATTGTCGTGTTAATTTGGGTGAAGGGACATTTTTTGGTTTCTGGACAAAGCACAGATCAAGGCAACAGGGACTCTACATATGGCCAAGCAACCTGTACACTGGACAACCCCAGGGGAGTAGTGTGAATGCAGCCCTGAAGCTGTGCAGTGCACAGCCTGCACAATCATATCTGGCACCCCTCAGTGTAATTCACTAAGAATGTCTGAACCAGGTGTCAGTACATTTGAGTCCTAGCACTACTTTTTCCATTAAATTGCTGAACTATCTTAAAATCCCTTTCCCTCTCTGTGCCTAAGTTTCCTCCTCTGAAACAGGACCAAATGTCTGAAGTTCCCTTCCAGCTGTAAAATTCAGTGATTCTACAGAAGCAAATTTTGATTTCTGAAGGGCTGTCAAACAAAAGAGGAAATGAGCTCACTTGCCTGGCTTGAGAGGGGAGAGCCAGCATGAGCAGGATAGGGATATTAGGAGACAGCTTTTGCCTCAGTCAGAAAGGAAAATTTAATCAGGATACCTAGCAACATATGAGGCAACTCTGGGAGGTGGTGAGTTCCCTGTGGCTTGAGGAATTCAAGTCAGACTGGGTTAGAGAAAGGCCTGCTAGAGTGGGAGCCTTGACCATCTGCCCTTTGAGGTCCTTTCTAGCAGGGAGATTTTGGTTTCAGAGCTTGGTTCTATTTTCATTAACACTAGGAGGCACTCGGCTAGGTCTGGATCTTGTCAAACCCTGCTGATAACTATTAATGCAATGAAATGGTCGGCTGTGCAGCTCTCGCCCTCTTAAGAGTTTGCACTTGTCCACACTCTCCAAATTAAACTTGGTCCCTCCAGCAGTGTTAGTGTTTACCCTTGCCCCAGCAAACAAACCTTTTCATTCTGGAAAGAACTAATTAACAGCCTCACCCAGACTTGGGAGAAGAGAAGACAGAGCCAGGGTGGGGAACCATGTAAAAAACTCAGGAGAATAAACCATACAAACACTTCTAGCATCTACATGCCAGCGACAGCTCAGGCTAATTGCAAATCATCTTCTCTATTCATTACTGCAGGCACCCCGGGAACTCCTAGCAGCCACAGCAGCAGCTATGTGGAACTGGGTGAAGTCACTACGCATAAGGGGTCAGAATCAGGATGTCCTTTAAAATCACCGCCATTTTCGCTTTTATTAATTCTGATCAGGCACTCCCAAAGAGAGTAAATGGTTGAGGCTGAATTGCATTGCCTTTAAGTTGCGTCCACAAGGTACAAGGAACAGCAAGATTTGGCAGTTATCCACTTGGGATGATCAATAACGGCATTCATCAGTCTTGGGAAGGTAGGGTCAGAAAATCCCCACTGTTGTCAATAATTTCAGTGTTTCACTCTTACTTCCAAGGTGAATGGGTCCAAAAAAAAAATCAGCTTGGGTATACCTCTTAAAAGGCTTCTATTCAGAAATTTAGCTCAGGGCGCCCTTAGCTCTTTAAACAATTTAAATAGATTGTCTTTTCTAGTTCCCTTGAATAGAGTGTATATTTACACAGTAAAAGGGTATCAATCTCAATTTAGGGTATTTTCCTGATGGTGAAAGATATTTAGTTTGGCAAGATTCCAGAACCTTCCCTGTTGGTGACTTTCCTGGAGGGGACTAGCAAACCCATCTTTCCCATCTACATAAGAAATGTCTCTTGAATAATGGAAATGCTCACATTTCCACTGTATTTGGCATTTTAGACAATACTTTCACACAGATGATCAACTCTGATCTCACTCTGCCACAAGGTAGCATGAAACCCATTTCTCAGATGCAGTTAACTGAGGTTCAGAGAGAGAAAGCTACTCACCCCAATTCACAGAGCTAGAAATAAATAGAGCCTGAGGCTAAAAAGAAGGCCCACTCTGTCCCCTACACCTAAAAGCCTGCCTCTTGGACTCACCCGACAACAAAGAAAATATGCTGTCACAGTACCTTTCTGCTTCTCGGTCTGCGCTCTGCTGTTTGCTCTCAAAGGCATTGAAGCTGCTCATGTCCACATAGCCATCATTTTCATTTGCTGTGGACAGGGCTCTGCTCTGCTCTTCAAACAGCTTCGTAAATGTCCCAGCCCTCGCAGGCCTTCGGGGTGGAATCTGGATGTTTTCATAGTCCGAGTTCATGGCTGGAATGTTCTCGTAGTCTGAAGTGTCAGCGTTAGGGAACGAGATGGACCGCGGCTTGGTCAGGGGCAAGGGCAGAAAAGGGGGCCGAGAGCGGTCTTCAAAGGACTCCACTCTGGACACTGTCCTGCTGAAGGGGACGCCTTTCCTCTTGCCATCCCTGTAGAAGATAAGGGAGGAAGGGGATTCAGAAGCCCGGAGCTTGCCAGTCCGAGCCTTCAGCTGCGGGGAGTTGCTGAGGCTCCTGCGGTCGATTTCTAGAAGCCTGGCCGGCCCATGGTAGCTGGATTCTGAAGAGGACCTGGAGGAAGACACATTGACGTCCACATGCACTTTGTTCTCAGACTTCTTTTTAAACGTCAGCGCCAGGAACCGCTTGAAGGAAGACTTCTTCTTCTTAGTATGCTTGTCCGAGGGCTCGTTCTCGATCAGCAGGGAGGGAGAGCTCTTGGTGATGGGCTTCTTGGTGATGCAGGCCAGGTCGAAAGGGGGTGGGATGTCAACCACAGAAGAGGGTGTCGAGGTGCCGCTGGATGGAAGGTGGTTCCTCTGGGAGAAACTCCCAGAGGAGCCGATCACACAGGGCAGGGAAAGGTTGTCATCTTTCCTTTTGATCCTATGGTCGTCCAAGCCAGATGCCTCCGACTCCCGGTACAAGGAGATGGGAATCTCCCGGCCTTCCACGGAGAATGATCGGGGGTACAAAGTGAAGGCTCTGGGCTTTGCTGGCAAGGCCCTGCTGGCTTCCAGTGGTTTCCCCTCCAACGACAGAACCGTCTTTCTTGCCTCCTTGGTGGCACCTCTAATGCCAATGGCTGATGGGCCAGCTTCTGGTCCAGTTTCTTCTGGAACGGTTTCTGGGACACAGCCAGCCACCTTCCCGGAGTGGGGCCTGGCCCTCGTGATGATGTTCTTCCTGTCAATGGGGACCAGGCCACCCTCAGCATCAGAATTCGTTTCTTCTTTTGTGCTGTAACCACTCAGTGTGTCACATGCAGCCTGTGTCTCCAGCCCCTCTCCTTCCCCAGGGTCAGCCTCACGCTCCAGGTCAACTCCCATCTCATAGGGATTGGTGAGCGCATCATCCTCAGCATCCTCATCCTCTGGCATAATCACTACATCAGGGACAGAGGGGCCCTCCCCGGAGCCACACGAAGCTCCAGCAGCAGGGCCCTGCTCTGCACATTCTCCTGACTGTGGTTCCTGCTTGGACTCTACGCCCTTTGTGGACTTTGAAGAAGAAGAGTAGCTCTCGCTACAGAAAGAGGTGCTCTCAGTCAGAAAGAACTCGTAGGGACTTCCTGAGAGAGGAGTCACAAAGTCGTCAGCACCATCACTCTCGAAAGGAATGATCTGGCAGCTCTCCTCAGCAGGTTCGTCCTGCACCAGGTCTCTGCCTTCTAGAGGTTCGTCTCCCACCTCCTGGGTGATCGTAGTCATTCCTTCTTGGTCAGTTTTCTGGTTCAGGTCACATGGCTCATCCTGGTCCCCACAATCCCTGCTGGCTGTGGCATCTTCACACTCACACTCCTCGGAGATTTCAGGGCTACCTGTGGCTGTCTCCGCCTCCTGGACCCCTGTGGCCAAGTCCTCATTCTCAGTGGGTTCCTTGCTGGCATCGTCAGCATCCCCCTCAGAGGGCCTGTCGGAATCCACACATTCTTCCGGAGCCCCATATTCTGTGTTGGTGGAGACTTCCTCACCACCCTCCTCTGCCTCCCTGGGCATCCCAGGGGACTCAGGCTCCTCGCTGGGAGTTGCTGGACCCTCTAAATCAACGTGAGTGAGAATGATATCGCAAGGAAGGACTGCCTCTCCGTCCCAAGGTCCCCTCTCCTCCAGGTTGTATACGTTGTGCTCTTCCACTCGCTTCTCTTCCTCCTCATTTGTCGAGGATGACGTCCGCTCCTCTGCCCCAGGTTCACAGGCACTGTCCTCTTCCACATTCTCAGGAGTTGGGGCTCTGCCTCCATCAGCCTCTCCACTCAGCACTGTTCCAGTCCCCTCCGGGTCACTCTCCCTGCCTCCCTCCCCGCACTCCTCTTCTCCAGTGGCATCCACATCCGCATCCGCATCTGGAGGGGCGACTGCACTCTCTGCTGAGCTGCTGTCCTTGGGTTCCTCCTCTTTGGGCGGAGCCCTGGGGACCACAATGTAATCCTCATCAGCCTCAGACTCTGAGCACTCCAAGGTGGACTGCTGCTCTTCGTAAGGCCCCCTGTCAGTGCAGGGCAGCCTCCCGTTGCTGCATTTGTTCAAACTGTTGATCATGTACACGCTGGCTCTCCACTCGCTGGGGGTCGCCAGCCTGGGCTTAGGGGCAATGGGGGGTTTCGGGCCCCTAGACATGGAGTTGGGACTGGGAAAACTATCAGGCCGGGGTGATGAAGGGAATTTGGGTGCTGTCACTGGTGTGAGGGGACTGGTAGTCTTTGGCTTGGGAGCAACTGGTGGTTTTGGTGAATCTAAAGGATGAAAAGAAGGAGAAAAGTACAGTTAAGCCTTATTTCCATTCAGAGTCTCCTACTTGCATTTTTAAATGGACACTGAAGATAGTGATCCAACCTATGTGAGCCCACTCTGCTATGTTCTGTCGTAGGTTTATGCCCTCCTCCATCATCCTTAAAATCCCTTGACCTCCACTGATAGTTCATTCTGTAAACAAAGTGAACAGATCTTTCTTCTACATATAGTCCAGCTACCAAAACCCAACTCAAAGACATACTCTCAAATAAAGATGTCCAGATCACTGTAATCATTCATCCAACAACTATGCATTAAATGCTTTCTAGGGGCACCTGGGTGGCTCAGTTGGCTGAGTGTCCGACTTTAGCTCAGGTCAGGATCTCAGAGTTTGTGACTTTGGGCCCTGCATTGGAATCTGTGCTGTCAGCGCAGAGCCTGCTTTGGATCCTCTGTCCCCTCCCTTACTCACATGCTCTCTCTCCTCTCTCTCTCTCTCTCTCTCAGAAAGAGACATTAAAAAAAAATGCTTCCTAGGTGCTAGGCACTCGTGAGATAATGCTGAACTTGACAGTCACCATACCTCCACCTGCATGGAGCTTACATTCATTCTACAGTTAATTCACTGGATACCTACTATCTATATGCATAGCACTGTACACAGGAAGGTCTTCTAAAGTTAAGACAAGAAGAGTACCTCTGCTGAGGACTTGCGGTTGAGTCAGGGAGACAAGACTGGCAGGACAACTGGAGGACAGAGCTGCAGACCTTGGGAATATTATGACTGAATAGCCATTATCTCATTCCCTCAAGAATGATACACCAAAGGTTTGTGACAGTGATGCATGATTCTTCTAAGGGTCACCTCTGAATTCTACGTGCTTCAAGACTGGTATCTACCTAAGTGCCCTGCATCTAAATTTCATGGGCATCCAAATTTCATGGGAGAAACTAAATGGTATTTTCCAACATATATATTTGCAAACAGTCTCTTCCCTTGTGGATTTGGAGGATCTATTTGACCATGTCAATTCATAAAGGATGTGGCACAAACTGTACATCCAACAGGAGTCAGAGAAGCAAGAGTTTCCGTGACGAAGGAAGACCTCCTGGTGAAATTAAAGCTGTATTTTGCAGAATGAGAGGGACCTGGACAAATGCAAAAGTTAAGGGAGTAGCTGCCCACTTCCAAGTTCACCCGTCCTGCCACAAAACTGCTTCGATGCCTCCAAGCCCCTAGCCACACTGTGGGCAGTGTGATGAATGAAGATTTCCAGGAAGGCAACTCCATCCTGACATCTTGGCTTCAAATGCAGCGCCTGGCTCCCCAGTGCCCATCGATGAGGACATACAAGTCTCCCCTTAAGCCTCACCCTATCGCCCAGTGCCATCCCCACTAAGGCCTGGGTTTACACAGAGCAGCTTCAGAATGCCAGCCTGGCTCATGACAGAAGGGAGATGAAGCAGAGTTCCCGGAGGTTTGTCAGCAAACTCTTCTCCCCATGCATCTGACTCCCAGTTAAACCCTTGCAGCCCCTAACCCCAGTCATTTGTAGTCCAGCGCTACCTGGCAGAAATGAAACATGAACCACATTTACCATCACATATGTAATGTTTATTTTTCTCATAGCCACATTAAAAAGTAAAAGAGAGGGGGCACCTGGGTGGTTCAGTTAAGCATCCAACTCTTTTTTTGTTTGTTTATTTATTTATTTATTTTTAGATAGATAGAAGGCAAGTGGGAAAGGGAAGAGAGAGAGATAGAGAGAGAGAGAGAGAGAAGACAGAGAATCTCAAGCAGGCTCCACGCTGTCAGCACAGAGCCCCATGTGAGGTTCAAACTCACGAACCATGAAATCATGACTTGAGCTGAGACTAAGAGTCAGATGCTTAACAGACTGAGCCACCCAGGTGCCCCAACTTCCAAATCTTAATCTCAGTTCAGGTCTTGATCTCAGGGCAGTGAGATCACCGTGGGCTCTGTGCTGGGCATGAAGCCTACTTAAAAAAAGAGAGAGAGAGAGAGACACCTCTGGGACACCTGGGTGGCTCAGTCAGTTGTGTCCTACTCAATTTTGGCTAAGGCCACTATCTTACATCGTGGGATAGAGCCCCACGTTAGCTCTGCACTGGGTGTGGAGCCTGGTTAAGATTCTCTCTCTCTCCCAGGGCACCTGGGTAGCTCAGTTGGTTAAGCAGCCAACTTTGGCTCAGTCATAATCTCACATCTCGTGGATTTGAGCCCCGCATCAGGCTCTGTGTTGACAGTTCAGAGCCTGGAGCCTGCTTTGGATTCTGTGTCTCCCTCTCCCTCTGTCCCTCCCCTACTTGCACTGTGTGTGTCTCTCTCTTTCAGAAATAAACTTTAAAAAAAAAAAAGATTCTTTCTCCCTTTGCCCTGCATGCATGCTCTCACTACATATATATATATATATATACACACACACATATATATATACATACATATATATACCCTTTAAAGAAGTAAAAAAGAAACAAGTGAAATTAATTTTAACAATACTTTTTTAATTCAATATATTTGACATATTATCATTTTGATATCATCATGTAATCAATAAATCATGTTTGGATCAACAGGTCATCAATATACAAAATTTAAATTAAGGAAATATTTGACATTCCTTTTTGTACTAAGTCCTTGAAATCCAATGTGTATTTTACACTTTTCAGCACACTGCAATTCAGAGTAGCTGCATTTCAACTGCTCAGGAGCAACATGTGGGTGGTGGCTATCGTGCTGGCCAGCACAGCACTGGCTGGTTTTAACTCACCTCCACGGGGCTGTTCCACTGGCACCTCAAGCCAAAGTCAGTATCTCCCCTAAATGGGCAGAACCATGTAAAACTTAGCTGAGGAGGCCCCAAAGGAAATTAAAAAGGCCCAGAGTAGCAAGAATATAGGTGGCCATGAACCGTGTTCCTGAAAGGGCCAGATTTCAGTCTCTTGAGTTGCACTGTGCACATAAGTCTAATGAACTCAGTGGTCTGGTTTCTGAGCGTACAGCTAATGAGGAGGGGTAGGGACTGGGGGTTAGAACAGGAACACTGCCAGGTGTGAGATATGGTAGCCGCCAGCAAGGAGGGGAGGGGAGAGAAGAGACACAGCTGTCAAGACTCAAAAGGCCAAAGCACCCCCTGCATCAACACCTTATCCCACACCTACATTCATCCGCCTCAACACCGAGGCCAGACACGGACATCCAGATGATAACCCAGAGTGTTCAAGACAGAAGTGGCCTTCCAACTCGTTTCCATAAGCAAATATGTCCTAATTCAGAAAAATATCTGTCCAAATTAGTTAAAACACACACGCACCACCACCTCCATCTCCACGCCCACCCCCACCAACAAAACCCACCCAACTATGTGGATTTTAAACAGTTAAGTTTTAGTTAACCTGTCACTGTGGAGTAACAGTGAGGCTTTGGAGCCTGGCTGATCTGGGTTCAAGTTCTGGCTTTGCTACTTACAAGCTATGAAACTAAGCCTCAGTTTCATCATCTGTAAAATGGGTACAACAGTAACACCTACTCTCAAGAGGTTATGACTATTAAAATATATATAATTTATTAAAAGTGCCCAGCAGTAGGCCCTCAAGTAGAAGTAGTCAATAAATAGTAGCAATTTGTTATTCTAATAATGTCAGTCTTTGCCTACCCCACATCTTCCCCTGGTATAAGTCTTGCTCTACACTGATATATAATATTAGCTTCAAGTTTCCAATATCAGGTGTCAGGCATTGGCATGAAATTACTCTTTGGGGGTGGGGACTCTCATTTCTCATCCTTAACAGGTGGTATTTTACACAAGCACCAAGAGACCTGACAGAGGGACAGATGGGCCATGAAAAACGACCATCACCTTGGTTGCATCCTCCCCACCCCCACCCCATCCTTCATCCAATCAAGCTATTGATCTGTGGGCGCTGTCTCCTCGAGAAAGGTTACAGTGGGTGTCTGAGGCATGATCCTGCAAGAAAATGCCTTCCCCACAGGATCCCTTAGGAATGACAAGCATTTAGCGTCCATATCCTGCTTCCAGTTCTGAGGTTCAAAGTGTTTCACCTGCATCCTCTCTGGGATCAAAGGATGTCAGAATCAGAAAGGCTTTGTCTGACCCTTCAGTAATAGATAGGGAAACTGAGGCACATAGAGGCGAGGCATACTGTTCTCAGCAAGTCTGGAGCAGGGCCCAGGGAGAATGTGGGTTTCTTGCTTCCTGGTCCAGCTGCTTGAACCTCTGCCTTTACCCTTTTGCCACTGAGCTTCCTTCTATAGTGGAGACTCAGGGCTCCCAGCTTCTAGTGAGGCAGAGAATAGTAAAATCCAGAAAAACTGAGGCCAGAGAGACCAGAGACAGCTAGTCAGTTGTGAACTTTACAAAAGGCTGAGTCCGGAACTCAGAAGTACTAACTGACCATAAGGTGAATGACTTGCTCCCATTTGTTCTCATCCAATTTCTATTAATCCAATTCCATTAAACAGATATTTATTGAGCACCTTCTATGTGCTGGGCACCCATCTAGAATCTCTGGACACATCAATAAACAAAGCAAAGAGCCTGTCCCTCATGAACCTTTATATTCTAGTGGAGGAGATAAGCAATAAAAAGCAGAAGTATGTTATTGTATATTAGATGATCATAAACTCTACAGACAAAGCAGAAGAAGGACATGCATACCCTGGCTAATGTGGTGAGGGAAGCAGAAGTGGTGAGGATGGATCCAGGGACATCCAAGAGGAGGCTCTTGCCATAATCCAGGCAAGAGACGAGACAGTGGAGGCTTGGACCAGGTTGGCAGCAGTGGAAGGGGTCAAGAAGAGTCAGATTCCACATCTGAAGGTAGAGCTGGCAGGATTTGCTGGCTGGTTGAATATGGAGTGTAAGAGAAGGAGCAAAGTCAAGGACAACACCAAAGTTTTGAGTCAGAGGAACTGGAAAAATGAAGTTGTCACCAACTGAACTGTGGAAGGCTGTAGGTGGTGGGGAGGGAAAGCCAGAATTTTAGTTTGCGTGTGTTAAATCTGAGTGACCTACCCCACACCTAGGTGGAGACAGATATCTAGTGGACTCCTAGCTATACCCGTCTGGGCTCTCGGGAGAGGTCTGGCTGGAGGTATCCAGCACAGAGATGGAATTTAAGGCATGGGCCTGGTGACATCACCAAGAGAATGAGTGTGAACAAAGCAAAGAGTGGGGCCAAGGAGGGAGCCCTGGCATGAGGAGGAGCCAGGGAAAGACACTGGGGAAGAAGGGAAGAAAATGAAGACTGTGTGAGAGCTTCAGCTCAGCTCCCTCCTGCCCCTCTTACAAGACGGAACCTGACAGCACTGGCCCTCTGGCCCTCGGCACAAGGTTATCTGGGTCCTAGACCAATTCTGCCTAGAGAAGGACCCACAGAAGAGATAGCACTGGGGTGCGTGTGGAAGAACAGGGAGGATTTTCATAATCAAAGAAGATGCTGAGTATGCCAGACACAGGGAACAGAATGTGCAGAGCCCCAGAGGTGGCAAGTCCTTTGGGAGTACGGTAAAGAGTCCAGTATGGCAGGGATGGGGGGACTGCAGGACAAATCAGAGCTGGGGCTTCCTCCTCCGGGTGAAGTTCGTCTTTCTGACTAACTAGAACCCAGCATGGGTGGAGCTGGCAGACCCTCTGCTGCCTCATGAGTCCCTCTGGCTGCTGTGGGAGCCCTCCCTTTCTCAGTATCACTAAGCCCAGTGGTAACACCGCTTCGCAATTTGCTATGTGTGAACATTACTCGAATGCAGAATGCCCTTTGAGCCAAGATGCCAAGAGTTAACTGATGGTGGGGGAACCCCAATGACAGAAGGAAGAGATTTTTAATGGCTTCTGGTGATAGAAATCATCTAGCCAGCCCCCATTACTAGTTTATATTTTTTCTATTTTAATTAAGTATCTGTCACTCACACATTCATGCTGCTGCTCCCTTGTCAGCTATACAGAGGTTAAACAAGAGGGGGTATTGGGAGGAGCACTGGACTGGGAGTCAAGAGCTCTGATCTCCACTCTTGGCTCTGCCATTAATTGGAGGTGTGTCCTTGAGCAAGTCTCTTCCCTTTGCTGAGCCTCAGTTTCCCCACCTGTAGTGCAAAAGCACTGCACCAGTCAGTAAAGTGCCTTCTGCTCTGGCCAACTACAGCATTTTAAACACATGGGACTTCTTCTGGTGTCCCCTGATATCTCCTTCTTCAGTCCGAGTTTGTTTCAACTGCAGTTCACTATATTCCACCTGGAACTCTCATAGCCATATGTTCCAAGAGTAATTATCTTCCAATTTCACCTTCCAATTGCATCTTAATTTAACTTTCATTCCTGGGTGCCTGCTGGAATGTCCAAACCTGATGATTTCTAATTAGGCTGCTGTTAAGCTAGTCCAGTGATCCACAACAGGGTACATACTGCACGGGACAAAGTTGGAAAAGCATGGGCCCCAGGCTCAGACAGACCTGAGCTCCAATCCCAGCTCTGGTACATATCAGCTGTGTCATCTTGGGCATGTCACTTTGCCTCCCTGAACCTCAGTTTCTTTCTTGGTAAAATGAAATAAATACCTCCTTTTTCTATAAGGCTGTTGAGAAGTTCAAAGTAAATAATAGAAGACACATAACAAACTCAATTGGCTATCATTTCTTGTACACCTACCTACTGTGTTCAGCACTGCATAAAAAAGTAGGCTCTCAAGCTGGACAGTCTGTGTTTCAATCCTATCTTGGCTCAGTGACCATAAAATCCCTGAAGCTCAGTTTTCCCACCTATAAAATGGGGATAGCAAGAGTACTCACTTCATAAGGTTACTGTGAAAACTGAATTGATAAAAGTAAAACACTTAAAAGCAGCACCTAGTTCATAGTAAGTGATCAATAAATGTTAACCACTATTCATTAGTAGCTCACCATATGACAGGCACTGTTCCAGATACCTTATGAGCTTTCTTTAATCATGAGAACCCAATGGCCACAATCGTACCATCTCCATTTTTCAGATGAGGAAACTGAGGCACTGAGGTTAAGTAACCTCCTCAAGATCACATAACTGTGTATATAGTGGTTCTGAAATTCAGTCCCATGGAGTCTGCAAACCATTATGTTACGTGATCAGGAAATTCAGAGCATGGCATACAGAAATCAATATGGGAGGTTTTCAGCCTTGCCATCACACTGAAAAAGTAACCAGGTATATGCTGGAGGTAAGTTCCAGGATGGCTAAACCCAAAAGCAGCAACCACTAAGATTTCCTGGGACCAAGCCTGCCTCTAAGTTTATTCCTGCTCACTTCACCCCCAGAGAAGGGAGGGCTTGCCCAAGCCTCAAGCAGGGAAACGTGGGAAAACTGGAACTGCTCTCACCATTGTTTTAAAGTGGGTTTTATTAGGAGCATAGGAAAAAGCTAGCTTGCCCGGCTCTGTTCAGGCTGTGCCAGAAGCAGGGAGGAAGGCCACCTTCTTCCTCCAAGGAGTGCCTAACTGAGCATGGGGACCCTGCTCCAGCCTCTTCCACTCCCAGAGTGGCACCCCTCCACCCACCAACCCCTCTTCTGCCCCACGCCTCACTGTCCAGGTATCCACATGTCCAGCAACACCAGGGCCTGGCCACAGGAAGAAAGGTACCACATTCCCGAGTCCCCGAGTGTCTCCTTTGTCAAATCAGTCCAGCCAATGTCTCCCCTCTGCACCTCCCAGACAATGACTTTTTTCATTAAAAAGTCTTTAAAAAGAAAAAGCCACAACACACACATACAAGGCAGCAGGATATGGTTCTAAGACGGCCAAAATGGTGGCTTCCTGTTTCTTTAGGGATGTGTGTTTTGGAGTATGGCTTCGGACAAGGGTGTTGGTCGGAGAGAGGGCTGCCTTCTGCTAAATTTTAAGAGAAAAAGAAAAAAAGAGTGACTCTCACTCCTTGGCAGGGAAATGAAGTTAGCGGAGATGGTTGCCCTGCAAACTCGCCTCTTCAGGGAACTTTCTGCCCTCTGGGTGGATCGAGTCAGGAATCCGGAGACGGCTTCCTGGCATGGCCCCATCGGAGTCTCAGTTACTAAATCTGTTAAATGGCACTCCTCGGAAGGGATCGCTTATATTTACTATCAAACGCATTCTGGATTTCCCGGAATCCCTGAGCTGGTACAGTCGGACTCGAAGGACGGGAGGAAACGTCTAGAGTGCGGCTCAGCCTCAGCGGCGAGGAGCGTCCCCGTGGCGTGTGGTCCCCGTAGGGGAGGCACAAAGAGGGCCCTGGGCCAGGGAGCGGCGAAGGAGGGTGCGCTGCGAGGGGGAGGCGGGGGAACAGTAATGTAAGGTTTTCTAGTCTCATCCCGAGAGTGAGCTCTAAGTCTCGGGGTCTAAGAGATAGGAGGGAGCAGGAATAGTCCTAAGAGTGCGCCGCCAGGTACTAATGGAGCAGGACTAGACCCCGGGGTGGCAAAGCGCTTCGGGAGGATCCCGGGGCCCCGGAGGGATCTCCGAGGGGCCAGCGAGGGTCTGGCGTGGACCCAGAGGAGCCGGAGTGGGGATTCCGGGACGCAATCAAGTCCCCCTAGCGAAGGGAGCATTCCTCGGTTGCCAAGCCGTCCCCCACGCCGGGGTCGCGGTGGGAGCGGGATGCCGGCGTACACCGCCAGGGTGCGGCCTCGCCGAGACGGAGGGAGCGTCCCTGAGGCGGGGCGTCTCGGACTGGGGCCCCCGAGGATTCTCAGCCTCCTCGGCGAAGGGACTCCAACCCGCCCAAATCTCAGCCGCACCCGAGCACAGTGGGAAGGTCGCGGGATTTTCGGCGGCTAGCTCCAGGGGCCCCCGTGGGCGCCAACTTGGAGCGCCTGGCGCGGTCCCCTTGCGCGCGTCCCTCGGCGCCCAAGGTCGGGCGAGCCTCCTACCTGCTCTGTTCATTTTCCAGCACGCGCAGCCGGGGGCCGCCCGTCGGTCAGTCAGTCGTCAGTCCCAGCGATAGTCCGCGCACCGCCTCACTCCATGGCCACCCCGCGGGGCCCGCACTCCCAGGCGCCTGCCCCGCCCCCCACCCTCGGCGCGCGCCGGACTCCGCGCGTCGCGCAGGGCAAGTGGGGGCGCGGGGCGCGAGCCTCCAGGCTGGGCGGGGCCGAGAAGGGAGGGAAAGGGAGGGGGCGCGAGCACCCGGCGCGCGGGGCGGGGGCCGGGACTGCGCGCGGCGTCGCGTTCACTCGAGATTCCGCGCGGAGCGCAGGGTAAGTGCGGGCGCGGGGCGCGAGCCTCCGGGGGCGGGGCCGCGCTGGACGCGGACTGGAGAGAGCAGGGGGCCCGAGTGCGCTGCGCGTGGGGCGGCGGCCGGGGCAGCGCGCGGCGTCGCGTCCGCTCCGGGTCCGGGCTTGGCACCGGGGGCGCTGCGCTCTGGCCGCCGTGCCTCTGCCGCCGCCGCGCCTCCGCCCCCCTCCTAGACGTTTCCTCCCGCTCTCCAAGAGGATGGCTTTTTTTTTCCCCTCCCTTTCTGCTCTGTCAGGGATCGAAGGAGACAGGGGGCGAGGCGTCCCCGCGCCGATTTAAAGGGGCCGTGGCGACTCCGGGGGCCGCGCGACGTTCAAGGGACCAGAATCAGTTCCTGTGGGGGGGGGGGAGCAAGAGACTGGGCTTCTTGAGACCCCATAGTCCTCTCGTCCAACGGACCATCTCTTTCATTTCAACCTGGGGTATGCATTCAGTTCTGCGGCGAGCGCTATGCCGAGATCAGAACAGGACAGCTCCCGGTTCTTACCCTCATGGAGCTTCGATGGGAGATCAGTGGAGAAACAAGACAAATAACCAACAAATATTATTTTAGAGAGTGATAAGTGCCTTGAAGGAGATAAACCAGGGTAGTGGGGCAGAACACTGACTCTCAAAAGTGTGTGATCAGCTTCGGAATTGTTAGAAAGGCAAATTTTCAGGATCGCTCCCCAACCCCACCCTGGCTTTCTGAATCAGAAATCCTGTGTTTAACAAACTCTTCAGGTCTTCTTGATGCAACCTGAAGTTTGAGAACCACTTGTGTGCAGTATGGGTGATCAAGAAAAGCCTTCCTGAGTTGCTGACCTTGAAAGGAAGACCTGGTTGCAAAGAGCCTTGTGAGCCTTTCTGTTCGCCCGGCGCACACCAGCCAGCACCTCCCTGGGACTCAGGCCTGGCGCCAGGTGATATGGACGACTTGGGCCAAGCCTTCACCCTGAGGACCTGGTCTGAGTGGTCGGGCAAACATAAGCAGATAGCTCTACTTCCCAGCACAACCGCTGGGATGTGGACAGGACTGCACAGGGGCTTGTGGGAGGTCAAGCAGAGAGGGTTCAAGCAAAGGAAAGGCCATGCCTTTCAGGTAGAGGAAATGGCTTGAGCAAAGACTTAGGAGGTGTGAAAAGGCATAGCCTGTTGGAGGAGCCAACAGGGGTGGGCTTGGCAAAGAAACAGACAGCTGGCCAAAATGAGAGGTGCTTTTTTTTTTTTCCTAAGTAATCTCTGTGCCCAATGTGGGGTGGAACTCATGATGCTGAGATCAAGAGTCACATACGCCACTGACTGAGCCAGCCAGGTTCCCCAGAGGTGCTTGAATACAATTCTAAGAGCTTCCTTACATCAGCCATTGAGAGCTGAGGGCAAGGACCATGGCTTCCATGTATAACTGGCTGTATACATTTATGAAGCACCTGCTGTTTGCCTGGCATAGTGCTAAACTCTGTACGTGCATATTTACTCATTTAAGCTTCATTGCAGCCTTGGGAAGCTGGTATCAAAATTCTTACCATGCGACACCTGGGTGGCTCAGTTGGTTGAGCGTCTGACTTCGGCTCAGGTTATGATCTCATGGTTTGTGAGTTTGAGCCCTGCGTCGAGCTCTGTGCTGACAGCTCAGAGCCTGGAGCCTCCTTTGGATTCTGTCTCTTTCTCTCTACTCACCCCCCCCGCCTCAAAACTAAACATTAAAAAATTCAAAATTATTCCCAGTTTACATTTGAAGAAACTGAGTAAATTGCTAACATGAGATTTCCTGCCTCTGTTCTTGCCCTTGCTGCTCTTCGTCTGTATCTCCAGACCCCACCTCAAGGTATGGCTTGGTCATTTAATAGTCTGGTTGTGGGTCTACTACTGTGTGAGTTTACTAAGCCCAGGGTGTGGGCTTCTAGCAATTCCAACACTCTGTGGGAAGGGTGGCAGGAGGTATATGTGCTTGGGAGGCGGGGGGGTGTCTCTATTCATTTTGGCAATTTTGCCAAAGTATCTACTATGTGGAAATTGGGGGAGGAACATGGAACATACCCAATTCCCACTAGTATCATCATTCCTTCCTGTCCATCAAATAGGGAAGAAAGGCCCCTTGCCAGGATGTTGACTCCAGGGCAGGGATATGTCTGCCCTGCTCACCACTGCAACCCTGGCCTCTATGATAGAGCCCACCACTTAGTAGGTCTTCAAAAAATATCTCTTGTCCACAGGAATAGGGACCAAGACAGAGGTTCATACTACTGTTCAGGATCAGTTTGGTTTTCTGGGACTGAAGATGGTGGAGGCTAGAATTTTTGTGCTTTTGATCACCTGTGTTGGGACCTTGCTTGCAATGAGGCAGAATTCCAAATGGACACAAGGCATTTTACAACTTGGGCTTTGTCTCCCTGAACCTAGATACCTGCGATCTAGCCTTTGGTCCAGGTAGTCCCAGATGACTGTATGTTTTCACTGCATAGATGAAACACTTGACTGCCATGAGCATGGTCCATGGAGCGGCGACGGCAGCAGCACTTGGGTGCTTCTCAGAGAGGCAGAAGCTCAGGTTCTGCCCTAGACCTACTGAACCAGAATCTGCATTTTAACAAGATCTCCGGATGATCTGTACACACAGTGCAGTTGGAGAAACATTGCCCTGGATAACCCACCCCATTTTTTTTTGGCCAGATGTACTGCCTGGGGCACCCAGGAGTAGAGAAAAGACATCCTCTGACTTCTGTCTCCTTATTAATACATTATTGGAAAGTTAGTAGGTTTCTGGATATCTAGGGGTCTGTACCTAGTAGAACTCCCGGTGCATATTACGTGCTCACTAAAAATATATGAAAAATGTATGTGTGAAGGTCTGATTTGAGCCAGTTACCTGAGTCACTTGGTGCCTGGCACACAAAAGGTGTTTAGTGCATCCCTTCGTGGTTGCTGCGGGGCTCGCTTATTGGGGTGCCTGGGTGGCTTAGTCGGTTAAGCATCCGACTTTCACTTAGGCCATGATCTCGCGGTTCGTGGGTTTGAGCCCCGCGTTGGGCTCTGTGCTGACTGCCAGCTCAGAGCCTGGAGCCTGTTTCAGTCTGTGACTCCCTCTCTCTCTGACCCTCCCCTGCTCACGCTGTCTCTCTCTCTCTCTCTCTCTTTATCTCCTAGAAATAAATAAAAATATTTAAAAAAAAAAAAAAAGGTGTTTAATGCACACACTCCAAAGACAGGAATGAATGAATTTCAGTTAGGTGATGTGGAAAGGCTCTGAAGACCTTAAACTCCTTTTTTACCTATCATTACAAAAAATCTTTTTTTAAATTATTTTTTAAAATTTATTTCTGAGAGAGAGAGACAGAGAGACAGAGAGGCAGCGTGAGCAGGGAGGGTCAGAAAGAGAGGGAGACCAAGATTCCGAAGCAGGCTCCAGGCTCTGAGCTGGCTGTCAGCACAGAGCCCAGTGCAGGGCTGGAACCGACAAACCATGAGATCATGACTGAGCCGAAGTCGGACACTTAACCGACTGAGCCACCCAGGCGCCCCAATGAAAAATCCTCAATAGTGTCTTCTCACTTACCAAGTGAGAACTTTCATACACTTAACCATGTTTGCTTTTTTCAGTTTGCTTTTATCATTTAAATGCCACACTATAGAATTAGATTATGCACACTTTCAAGGCATAAGGTGTAACTCAGTTTCTCTAAGTTGAAAATGGAATTCGATCCTTTAAAGGACCTTTTCATCTCTGAACCGCCACAGAGTCCTTAAGCCTCCAGCCTTTTGTAGAGAAGTACTTGTGTAGAAAATTTATAGCAGAATTTGTGTTACATGGACAAGCTCTTAATAAACTTTATGGATCTGTGCAAGGAAGTGGTGGAGAAGGTGACAGAGATGGTGAAGGTGGAGGTGGGAGAGGTGATAGTGGAAGCAAAGGAGGTGAAGGTGGTGGGGTGACAGAAGTAGCTGTGAAAGTAATGAATGGTGAAAATGGAAGATGTGGTGTAGTTGGTGATGGTGGAGGAGACAGAGGGAGTGGAACTGATAGATGTGCATGCAGGTGGTAGACTTGGAGGAAGTGACAGAGATAGTGGTGAGTTGGTCAAGGTGATGGAGGTAATGGAGTTGAATGAAGTGATGGACATGGTGGTGGAGTTGAGTGAGGTGATGGACATGGTAGAGCAGATAATAGAGAAGGTGGGAGGTGTCTGTCTGAACATGGGTACAAGTGAGTGAGTGGATAAATCACTTCAAAACTTGACGCAAAAAAAGAAATGTGTTTAAAAGTTGAGGTTGTTTCTGTGACTTGGCGATAAAACCCAAATAACGTAGGACCCCAGGGTAGGACCAGGAGAGGGAAGCTCAGAGAATTCAATCAACAGCCAACCTCACCCTTCACTGTAGGGCCTGTGAAAAGAAGGGAAGGCAGGAAGAGACCTCATGCTTTGCTAAGCCCTTTCCACAACTGTTGAATCTGGTATTTGAGGCTAAGCCAAGTCTACTTAAAAAGATCATAGCACCAATGACAGTTGGGAAAAAACACAGGTCTAAACTGGTTTAGTTGAAGCCACTTGTTGGTGTGGAGTGATGGGCTATGAAGTGGAAACGCTTATTCCTGTGTTTGCTTTTCCTAATAAGAGAAAATGGATGTGAAAGATCATACGGCTTTACAAACATCCGGTGCTAATACTGGTAGTTGGACTCGCTTAGTCCTGATGGAGCTGAGCCATAACCACACACTGAGTTTGGGGGCTGGCTGCAGCTACCCACAAAGGGCATGGCCGTGTGGGGTAATGAGCCCTGCACTCATAGATTCTTCCCAAGAATCCGATAAAGGGATTATTATATCCCAATTTCACACAAGGGAAAACAGGCCCAGATGGGGGAAGTGCCCTGTCCTATAGCCCAGGTAGGACTCAACCATTCACTCCAAGAACATCGTCTGAGCGCTTAACCACTAGACTACACTACTCTCTTTCTGATGGGCAGGAAGTCTGCCTAGATTTCCATGTTTTCCAAATCATGACTACCGTCTTAGTCCCCCTCAGCAGACCATGAGCCACCCAGGGTGGGTGTTATACCCGCTCAGAAGCCTGGGAAAGTGAGACCCAGAGGGGAAAACTGGTGGCCTTGGATCATACAGCAAGCTGGGGGAACAGCCAGTGCTGGAATCCACACGTCCTGTCATCCAGGCCCAGGCCAGAACCACAGTAATGGCCCAGCTCCCAGCTTCACAGCATTGGAAGGGGTGTTCAAGGGAGCCAATACTGTGGTCCTGATACGTCCAAGGAACAGTTAGAGCCTCAGAGCCTGAGCAACTGAGGGTGAAAGGGACGTGGCCAGCCAGCCTGTTGCCGGATGAGGAGGCTGTGGCAATGAGAACAAGCAATAATAACAAGGAGGGCGAAGCTAACATCTACCGAGCACTTTCTCTTTACGTGCTTCTTGTGATCATGTGGAGTGATTTTATCGTTATGGCCATACTACAGTTAAGAAAACTGAGGGTCAGGGAGTTAAGAGACTTACTCAAAGTCTCAGAACTAGTGGTAGAGGTGGGACTAGACCTAGGTCTTTCTGTCCCCAAGGCCTGGGCTGTTCACATTACATCATGTTTGTCCAACACCATGGTGGCAGAATCAGAAACAGAATGATTGGTGGCCAGCCGGCCTTCCTTCCTTCCTTTCTTCCTTCCTTCCCTCCACAAAAATGCGCTCAGTGCCTACTCTGTGCCAGGTGCTGAGCAGGGTACTGGATAAACAGGCCAGACTTACCTCATGCCTTTTAGAGCCCCCAGAGCAGCTGAGGAAGCAGGACACCCAGTGGCAAATTCTCTGTCAGTTTGATAGGAGCACTAATGGAGAGACCGTGACCTCCTGACTCCCCTCCAATGCCTCTAGACCCTGGTGGGGGCTGACCAGTTCCCTGGGGCTTCTGAAACTCAAGACTCAAGTCACCTCTCACTGGACCCTGTAAAGCCCCCAAGGTCTCTCCCCATGGAAGCCTCCTCCCTCACATCTCTCTCTCTCTCAACACACACACACACACACACACACACACACACACACACAACGTAGCATAAAAGATCGCATCCTTCAAGCAAGCAAATGTCTCCTGTCTTTTTTTTTTTAATCCTTGATCCACCCAGGGTGAATAACCTACCTGTGCACAGCTTAGGTAACTTCAGATCAAAACCACTGAAATTCGGGTTTCTGTCCCTGCCTGCGAAAGCCTCTGCAGAGCACACAGCCAGCACCAACACTGGATGTGGCCGTGTGAGCTTATGCTGAGGCGGCCATGGCCCCGCCTCCCAGACCAGCAGTAACCATGCTGACCTGCGGGCAAGTCCCGGCCTCAGTTTCCACATTGGTAAATACTAAGAGCTAGTATTTGCTGAGTGCTTATTTTGTCTACTCTGAAAATGTTCTGCATATATATATATATTTTTTAATATTTTATTTATTTCTAGGAGAGAGAGAGAGAGAGAGAGAGAGAGACAGCGTGAGCAGGGGAGGGTCAGAGAGAGAGGGAGACACAGACTCCGAAATAGGCTCCAGACTCTGAGCTGGCAGTCAGCACAGAGCCCGACGCGGGGCTCGAACCCACGAACTGCGAGATCATGACCTAAGCGAAAGTCAGACGCTTAACCGACTAAGCCACCCAGGCGCCCCATCTGCATGTATTATTAACTCACTTAATCCTCTCAGCAAACCTATAAAGTGGGCAGTGAAGGTACCAGAGAGGCTGAGGCACTTGCCTGGGGATACTCAGCTAGTAAGTGATGGGGATCCCACCTTAGCTCTGGAGCTGGCTTTCTGACCCACTTTAGCACACAGCATTCCCTCCCCTCCTTCCCCTCCAAGTGGATGTGATAATAGTGTCTGCTCATTAAATGAGACAATTCATCTAAAGCATTGGGTGGGGGAGACATGGGAAATTCTCCATAAATGATCATTATCACTTAAATGTCTAGGAAATGGGACACCTTGGTGATTCAGTTGGTTGAGCACTGACTCTAGAATTCAGCTCAGGTCATGATCTCACTGTTTAGTTTGTGAGTTCTAGCCCCACATCCGGCTCTGTGATGACCATGTGGTGCCTGCTTGGGATTCTCTCTCCCCCTTTCTCTCCCTGTTCCTCTGCCCCTTTCTGGCTCATGCGTGCACATACGCACACACTCTCTCTCTCTCTCAATAAATAAACTTAAAATAATAAATGTCTAGTACATAGTTGATGCTTAACACATGTTTACAAAGTACACCAGAAAGTGGGCATGAGAACCCCACAATCAGAGCAGGCGAGAGACAGGAAAGGGCATTTACTGAACAGCCGCTATATTGGGATTGGTGATGGGGGGAGATGGGGGAGCCCCTCCGGAGCATGAGGAGGCAGCCTGGGTTCTGCTTCCTGCGCCAGGCCAGAGAGGGTGACAACCAGGGCTTTGTTTCCATAAAGCTGGGACCCAGCGCGGGACACCTTCTCCTCCCTCTTCTACGGAGGTCCCTCCTGGGCTTCCCATTTTCCACCTGTAGCAGATACGCCTTTTGTCTGCAGGCACAAAATACGCACTATTCCAATGGAAATGACCCCAGCCCTGTAGCCTCCCGGGCTGCTGACCCCCAGGTCCCTGCAGCCTTGGACTCTGCTCAACCTGCAGCTCCGCAGCTGCAGCGTCATCAGCTTCCAAGCCTTATCTCCCCCTGGAAAGTAATGGAGTTGCCTTCCTGGCTCCGGGGGCAGCAAATCTGAGCCAGACACCTGCCAGGGTAGATGGGTTTTAGCAAGGCCACCCTGCCCTGCCCTTCCCTGCCCTTCCCGTGCCCCAAATATGGGGGGGGGGAACGGTCAGATAAGTTTGCCCTAGGCATCTCCCACCCCTGCCCCCACTGCACACACCCAGGCCGGGCATGAGGAGGGACAGGAGCCTGGGGCCTGAGGACCCCTGGCTCTACCAGTCACTGGCCTTGTGGCCTGAGACAAGATACCTCACCTCTCTGCACCTCAATTTTCTCCTCTGTAAAATGGGAACGAGACTTCTCAAGAGTTAGGGTGAGGATTAAAGGAAGGTTGGCTCCCCTCTCTCTTCACTTATCTGTCCTCGATGAGTTCAGAATTCAGCCCAAGAGAAGGGCTTGGGATCAGCTAACCGTGACACAGTGGACCTGGGGGTGACAGCAGAGGATTGAGTCCAGCTGAGGGGCTAGAGGAGAGGAGACAACATTGGGCTGAGCTTTAAAGGTCAGGTGGCATTTTCCAGGTCGAAAAATAGCGTTCCACTCCAGGTAGGGAAACAGCCTGAGCAAATGTCTGTGGGACAGAAGAGGAAGGCAAGGTTGGGGTAAGGTAGGCAGCGGTCACAGCACAGGATGGTGTAGGGGGCGGGGGCAAGGAAGCTCTCCAGTGGCAGGCCAAAGAGTTTGGACTTTCCCCTCTGCAGGGAATGGAGAGCCACGGAGTGTCTCTAGGGGAGGGACGGACATGGTCAGACTTAGGTGGCAGAAATGCTGGTAGCCAGGGTGGTAAAGGAGTCAGAGGGGAAGCCTGGAGGCGGGATCAATCCAAGGAAGCTGGGGCAGGGGTCCCAAGAGAGATTAGGCCTGAAGTCATGAATGTTCCTGACCCACAGTTGTGAGGGCACAAATGCATGCTGGGAAGACTTCCAGGAGGAGGACAGCTTTGCTCTTCACCCTTAAGGAGTCATCCAAGCAAAAGGGAGCAAGGCAGGGCAGAAGCTGGATGTGAGACCTGGGAGCCAGTAGCTCAGTTAGGCTGAAGTGGGTAGCATATAGGGTTGAGAGTGCATGTAGGTGACAGGGACAGGTAGGAGCCTCAAAAGCCATTGTCCAGCAGACCTTCAGCTCCCTCAAGGAAAGGCTGAGTTCTGGGGGAGGGGAGTCTGGGGCTGGGCAGGGCCAGCTTGCAGTTTTTATCACCACTGGGTGGGATCCAAGGTCTGTGGAGGAAGTGACCACCCTCTTCCGGCCAACCATTTTTTTTCCTTCTGCTGGCCTGTTTGGCATTTTCCCTGAGGCCGCATTTCCACAAGGGCCCCTCCTGGCTGGCTGGGCGTGGGTACGGCTCCACCACACACCCATCAGCAGGGGCGGCCCGGCCCTAGGCTTCCTGCCCCTCTCTGGGCAGGCTGATTGGAGGAAAACAGCCCTCAAGCCTTCTTCAAAACAGGAAACTGCTCTCCCTGCTTCCTGAAGGACAGGAACTATCCCCATGGCAACCATGGGACAAAGAGGCCACTTTAACCCTTCCGAGTGTGGGCCTGGCTGAAAGCCCCTTCTTAACCAGTCCCTTGCGGGTGTGGCACCATACAGGTGACAGGGAGGGTCTGCTTTGGTGACACCCTCAAAGTCTCAGTGCTAGTCCAAGGAAACAGCAGGGCTTGGATTTTATACCCATTAGATGGATGACAATGTTGAGGCTAACTCAGAGAACAAAGACCTCGCCATACAGTAAGTCGTGTACAGCAGGGCACGGGTGTGGGGTCCAAAATCAGTCTGCCTCCATCGACATCTTGGCCCCTTGTTAGCTGTGTCTCTTGAGTAAGCGGCTTAAGCTACTCCACAGCCTCATTTTCTCTACCTGTGAAATGTAATAATTAGAGCACGGGACTGTGGTGAGCATCCCTTGAGGTCAGTCATTCATCCAACACATATTCACTTGTGTTGTGCCCACTGTCGCAGGCCCCCTGGATACAGCAGTGACAAAGCTAATTGAAACCTCCTGCCTCATGTGGTGAGTATCATAGTTGGGGACACAGGCACTGAGGAAGTCCACAAACTGGTGCAAACGAGAGACTTTCAGAGAGTGACTAGTGCTCTGAGCAATGAGTGGGGGGTGGAGTGTGGAGAGCTCTCCAGGAAAGGCCAGGACATGGGGGAGAGGGAGAGGCCAGCTGTCACAGCGCCTGGGGAACAGCATTCAGACAGAGGGAAGGCCCAGAGGTATAGCCAGGTGGAGGGAAGGGAGAAGGTGGGAGACGCCGCCCATCGTGGCCCGTGGGCTGTGTTCTCAGAGCAAGGCAGCACAGCTGAGGGGCGAGGCAGGCAGGAGCGTGCTCTGAGTTGCATTTGTACAATTCCTTCTGGTTCCTGGTGCCCATGGGATGCTGCTCAGAGACAGGGACTTGGGACTCTGAAAGACATATTTCCGAGGGGACCTTGTACCGTGACCCTTGAGAACCCGAGTCCTGGGAGAGGCAGTAGTCCGTTGTTGTTTGCGGGGCCAGGGCAGGGCGGGGACCCCATGGCCTGTATCCAGGAACCTGGCCTTTTCCTTGACCGGCACCAGGACACATCCTTCCCCTCCCCCCGCCCCCCAGCCCCGGATGCCCAAGGGCCACTGTGAGGAGGCCCTCAGCATAGTGGCTTATGCCTGCTCTGGGTATAGTATATGCTCTCTTTCCCATGGCCTCCAATACCTAGCACCTCCCCACCTCAGCATGCTCCCTCAACTCCCACTGCCCTCCCCTTTACCCTCAGCTCCAGCCGAGCTGGTCTTCCTCTCCATCCCTGACCCTGCAAGCTCCCTGCAGCCTCAGGAACTTTGCACCTGCCATTTCTGCTCACTAGAAAACTCCTTCCCAAATTTTCAGAATTTTCTCTTTATCTTTGTATATTTTGCCAGTTTCACTATGATATGTCGTGTAGAAGATGGATTCCTGTTACTTCTGAGGGGAGTTCTCTGTGCCTCCTGGATTTCAATGTCAGTTTCCTTTCCCAGATTGGGGAAATTCTCAGCTATGATCTCTTAAGTACACCTTCCATCCCTTTCTCTCTCTATTCTTCTGGAACTCCCATGATACGGATATTATTGTTTCATTGAATCACTTAGTTCTCTAATTCTCCCCTCATGGTCTAGAATTTTTGTAACTCTCTTTTTCTCAGCTTCACCTTTTCCCATAATTTTATCTTCTGTTTCACTTATTCTCCCCTCTGCCTCTTCAATCCTCACTGTCACCACCTCTAGTTTATTTTATACTTCATTTACAGCATTTCTTAATTCATCATGACTATTTTTTAGATCCTTGATCTCTGCAGCAATAGATTCTCTGCTGTCTTCTATGTTTTTTCCAAGCCCAGCAATTAATCTTATGACTATTCTTGGGGCGCCTGGGTGGCTCAGTCGGTTAAGCGTCCGACTTCGGCTCAGGTCAGATCTCACGGGTTGTGGGTTCGAGCCCTGCATCAGGCTCTGTGCTGACAGCTCAGAGCCTGGAGCCTGTTTCAGATTCTGTGTCTCCCTCCCTCTCTGCCCCTCCCCCACTCATGCTCTGTTTCTCTCTGTCTCAAAATAAATTAACTATAAAAAAAAATTAAAAAAAAAAATCTTATGACTATTCTTCTAAGTTTTTGATCAGATATATTGTATATATCTGTTTTGAGCAATTCTTTACCTGTCACTTCTCCCTGGAATTTCTTTTGAGGTGAATTCTTCCATTTTGTTATTTTGCCTGGTTTTCTGTCCCTTATGTGTTTTAAAAGCTTCTTATGTATCCTGCACCTGCGAGCACTACTATATTAAAGAGGGATCCTATATTGCCCGGGGCCTGGCCCTTCAGGAGGTGTTTTTTGGAGTGTGTTACGTGCTCTGTTGTTGTGACTCTGGTTGCTTTATCTCCCTACTCGTAGTGATGTTTGGACCTTCCACCAGGTGTGCATTGATTTGTTTGTTGAAGTAGCCCTATGGCCCACCAGATTGTCCCCATGGGCCCCTGGAGACATCTGTGTCAGTCTGCAGCCCAGACTCTTGGAATTCAAAGTCCTCTGGGCCTCAAGACCGCTGTGATTGAGGGACAAGGGACCTTGGGTTCCTGTGACTTCTCCGTCATGTTGGATCTCTCTCTCTCCTTCCCAAATGTTTCCATGACAAGGCTTGCTTTCCGCATCAGTCAGGTTGCAAGTGTTGCCTCTTCTCAGAGGTGTCCCTGACCATCGCCCACTCCAGTCCCTCCCCATCCTGGCATTCAGCATGCCTTCTTCACTTGCACTTACCCATATCTGAGATCCTCCCATTAGTCTGCCTACCTGGGTGGTGTCTGTCTTCCCACCTAGAAGGTCAGCTCTTGGAGGGCAGGGCTGAGTCTCTCTTGCTGGCTGCTCTCTCCCAGCACCTGGAACAGAGCCTGGCATGCAGTGAGTGCTCCTTGTAGTATCTGTTACACACTGGATGCATACAGAGCAACAGGGATCCCCGTTCCTGGGCTTAGCACCAAAGTGCCACTCACCTGCACAGTCTGAAGGGACTGGTGGTCCGTCTGCCAGGAAGGTGGCTCTCAAGAGGAGTCAGCTGCAGATGAGGGGGCAAGGATGGAATGCTTGCCCTAGGGAGGAGCTAACATTGTGATTCACGAGGTCACAACCACCAAGAACTGTGTTGGGTGCTAGCACTGGAAGGTATGTATCATTGTTCCCATTTTTCAGATGAGGAAACTGAGGCTCAGAGAAGTAAAGCCTGGTGCCCAGGACCACACAGCTGGGACGTGGTGGAGGTGAGGGGAAACAGGAATGACTCTTCAGAGCCTGTGCTTTCTCCTTACTCTCCCACCAAGCCCAAAGGGGCCTTGTGCACAGACAATGAGAAAAGGTGATCAACTTTCTGAAAAACAAGCAAAAAAATCTCTTGCAAGGGTTTGTCAAGGCGTGCCACTAGTCATGTCTTTGGGTTGACACAGGGGAACCCTAGCTTCTTGATCTGAAGAATCTTCTGGGCTGGTTAAAATATGAACTGTGAAGTGCCATCAAGGCCCTATGAGTCAGGTCTCCCAGGGAGGGGTTGGATTGAGATTCTTCATTTTGGCTAACATGGCCCTATTATTATTATTATTATTATTATTATTAATTATTATTATATATTTTTGAATGTTTATTTATTTTTGAGAGACAGAGCATGAGTGGGGAGGGGCAGAGAGAGAGGGAGACACAGAATCTGAAGCAGGCTCCAGGCGCCAAGCCGACAGCACAGAGCACGAACTATGAGATCCTGACCTGAGCCAAAGTCGGACACTCAACAACCGACTGAGCCACCTAGGCACCCCGTAGGCCCCATTAGATGGCACGTAGGAAGAGCACAAGGACCATTTTCCAGCCAAAGGGCCCGAGGTTTTAAATGGATCATCAGATAAGAACCTGACCACTAAGAAATTGCCAAGTGTGTAGCAATGTCCAAAGGGGCAAGAACGTGTTCATCCTGTTGTGCAGAGCTGGGGAGTAGGCAGCCCCAGGAAGCCCCTGCTAAGCAATCGATCCCAACTTCCTACCTTTGACAGCCACCTGTGCTTGAGTTCCCCCAGGGACGGGGAGCTCATACCCTCACAAGGCTGTCTTTCCCTTGTGGGATACTTTGCAGAATGAGGATGGCCGTGTCAGTTTTCCCTACATACCAGGAATGGAAGCGATTTACAGAGAGGTATTTTGATGAGCTGCAAGGCCTGACTCCTGATTTATTTTCCCCGTGGAGTTCTAGAGTGGAGACTGCATGTCTCTGCCAGCTCTGGCAGAGGGTAAGGGAGATAGCGGCTCTGGAAAGACCACATTAATTAGCTTAATAAGCATGTGTGCACCCATGTGATTGTGCACGAGAGAGACCTAGGAGGCAATGTGACCGCCTGTCATGGACACCATCAATTGCTGGGATGAGCCTCCCCCCACCTGAAACCCAGACACTTAAGAGAAATTAATCAGAGCCAGGCCAGGAACACCATTAAACCGCAGGGTCCCTGCAGAAGCTGCTTCCGGTTGCCTTCCAGCAGTGGGGCTGCAGGCTGGAGCTTGACCCTCTGCAGCTCGGGGGAGTCCCTAGTGAGGGGATGAAGGGCATGAGACGGGGAAGGACAGCACCTAAGAACTGCCTGTGAGAGCCACCCGTGAATCCTGATGCTCTCATAGTGAGCTGGGGATGGAGCTTTGACAGCTCAGAGTTTGGGGTGTGGATGTGGACACCACACTGCGGTTCGAGCCCCAGCCCCACTGCTTCCCAGCTCTGAGCCCCTGGCACGCCCCTTTCTCATTTGGGGGTAGCTCTGCTCATCTGTACAATGGGGTATTTCTGGCACATGACTGTTAGGAAACAGAATTGCTTCGCCTGACACACCTGCCCAGTGATGATTTGACATCATTTTTAAGTATTAATGAAGAGGCTGGTACATGGTAGGCAGGCAGACAGATCTGATGCCTTTTAGCAGGTAGACGTTTGCTAGTGTTTTGTGAAGGTCTACTCCACGTGTCACTTCTCACTGACTGAAGTTTGATTACCTGATTTTTAACTATTCATAAATATAGTTTGTTTGCATTTCACTTACCCACAGGCTGCAGCACTTGGCCCTTGCTCTCCAGGGACAGTGTCTTCTGGTCTAGCCAAACTCTTCATTTGAAAGCCTGAGAACACTTTGCCTCTAGATGTAAATACTTGTTTCAGGATCCTGATCCCTGCCACCTCCGTAGATGCGGGCTTGGCACCTCCTCCAACAAGTAGAGCTGTGGTGCTTTAAGCATCATCTGTTTAATCTCCAGAAGCACTCTGTATGTCAGGTGTGATCATACCATTTTACAGATGATGAAACTGAGGCACAGAAGCTTGCCCAGAGATCCACAGCCAGCAAGGATGGGGAAAGTTGTGACCCCAGGGCTGCCATAACCACACAGCTAGTACTCTTCCCACTGCACTCAACCAAATCAGAGGTAATTCTCTCTGAAACAGTGGCAGTCATAGCACCTATGAGGGCTTGAGGGGCTCCTTGTGTCAAGGGCTCACCCAAAGCAGACAGCACAGTAGCCATAACTGCTGGCTTCTGCTGTCATGTCCATTTCAACCCCATGATTGGCACCCCCTTTGTGTCAAGTCTTGGAGTGAATCCAGAGGGGTCAGACAGACTCAGTGAGCAATCAAAAAGCATTGCACCCAGGACCAGCTGCATAATTTGTGGGGCCCAGTGCAAAATGAGAATGCAGTGCCTGCTGTCAGAAATGGAGCATTTTCCTCAAGGTGCTGGCAGCGAGCATGGAGGTCAAACCAAGCACTGGGTTCTCCCGAGTGTGTGTCTGTGTGACTGCATCATGCGCACACCTGTGGAGCTGGCCCTGTGCACACCAGTGCTAGGAAAGCAGCAACGGTCTTGGGGTGTCTAGTCCCTAGCTCATAGCCTGGCACAGAATAGGGGCTAAATACACATTTATTGAGTAAGTGAAATGGCACATTCACTCCCAGGTCTGAAAGATGGGCACAGGATTGTGAATTTGCAGATAGGTAAACTGAGCCTCAGAAAGGCTTTGCCTCACCCCGTCTTACACAAAGCCCAGCTCCCTGCCTTTGGCCTGGCATGCTTGCCCTCTGTTCCCGCTGACCCCAATCCTGGCCTTTGTTTTCCTGCTTCCAGAAAGAAGGGGTAATGTTTACCACAGGCTGCAGTTTACTTTATTTTTGTGTTTTCCAATAATTGATTCCAACGGTTCCTACAGACGTCCTGCCGAAGGAAAACATGTTTTGCTCACTCAACCTTCCACTTCCTCATGGCGCCGCAGTGGTGGGGGCCCACGGCCACGAGGAAAGCGTGGGGTGACTTTTCCCTTGGTTATTTTCCTTTTTTTCCACCTCGCTGTCAGGGGACAACAAAACATGTTTTCCTTTTTCTCCAAAGGAAATTGGAACTTTCTTATTGACTACTTGTTGCCTAAAAGTCATCTTCCTTCTCCTGTGATTATCTTGGACTGTGTGAGTTGTGTGCCTGAACTCCAAAATACAGGAATGTCCCTCGTGTCACTGAAGGGACAACCACCAAACCAAAATTTTCATTCACACGGAGCCGTCCACACTGCCGAAATTCACCTCGGCTCCCTTGTCAGAGTCCGTGCCCGTGTTTCAAATGGACTTAAGGCAAGTTCGCCTTTTTCGAAGTGCAGGACAAGGTAAACAGACACATAATATTTTGCTCCAGCTGGATGGCTACTTCGAGTTCACTGGAGCAGACATGGGTGTATGGTGTGAGGTGGGGGGCAAGACCGTTTCCTCCCCCATGTGTGTATCCGCTGGTCCAGCACAACTTATCTCAGGTGTCATTTTTCTCCACTGTGCTGCGACATCTCGCTCGTCATAAATCTGGTGACTGCACATGTTGGTCTAGCTCCAGCCTTTCTATCCCGTTCCCTTAGTCTATTTGTCCATCTCTGTGCCAAGACCACCCATCTTAATTACTGTTGTGTCCACTAAAATCGATAAATCGTCGTCATTTAATAACTCCCCTACTGCTGAACATTGTTTCCAGTGTTTTATTATTATGACTTGCATTGCACTGAGTCACAGTCATAAAACAAGCACTAATAGCTGAGACGATGTGCCAGGCTCTGTTGTAAGTGCTTTCTATATATTAACTCTTCTGATCTTCACATCTACCCCTGGAGGAGGTGCCATTGTGATCTCGCCTCTTTGAGGGATGAGGAGCTCAGGTCACAGAAAGGATAAGGCATTTACCTGTGGTCCCCCAGCTTCTGCTTCTGCGTGGTGGAGCCAAGGCCTGGACCCAGGCAGGGGGTCACGAAGACCTGCGCTCTCAGTTGCTCTCCTCTGTAAGCGTGGATAAAAGGGGAGTGTGTCAAGCAATGAGGCAGATGGGGGTCATGATGCCTTCCTTATCTTCTTGAATTAATGAAGTGGCTTAGTGGCCGTGGGGCCTGAGAGCCCTGGGACCCTGCCCCAGCTCCGCCATTCTTTTGCACTCTTTACTTTGCAAACATTCTCAGCTTCCTGCTGAAGCTGGAGGGAACTTCTCATATGAGGAAACGGAGGCCTGGAGCAATTCAGGGCATGGGTGATGGGACCCCAGAACCCGCTTCTCATGGCCCCTGTCTGCATTTGTAGATCTGAAGGTCAGGGCTTTTCTGATCAGCTCACCATGGTGGGAGTTCTGCCCAATCTCCCGCCCGACCCCCACCATTCACTGGACAGCAGCTTTTCCTTCAGGGGCAGCCTGGACCTCACCAACGCAGGACAGCTCTCCTGAGCTCCTTGCAGGCCCAAGCAAACATCTGATGATATTGCCTGCCTCCTGTGAACTCTGTGAGGATAGGACCCTGTCATGGTGCCACTGATAGACACAGAGAGACACTGTTGGCTCCTTCCCATCATTCAGGTCTCAGCTCAGAAGCCACATCCTTGGGGGTGCCTGGGTGGCTTAGTCGGTTAAGCGTCCGACTTTCACTTAGGTCATGATCTCACAGTTCGTGGGTTCGAGCCCCACGTCGGTCTCTGTGCTGACTGCCAGCTCAGAGCCTGGAGCCTGTTTCAGAGTCTGTGACTCCCTCTCTCTCTGACCCTCCCCTGCTCACGCTGTCTGTCTGTCTGTCTCTCTCTCTCTCTCTCTCTCTCTCTCTCTCCTAGAAATAAATAAAACATTAAAAAAAAAAAAAGCCACATCCTTGGAGAGGCCATCCCTGAGCAGCCCTGGTGATACCCCCAATGCCCCAGCCATAACCCCTAATGCCCCAGTCACTCTCTTCCACGCGACTCGGAATTATTTTCTTCATTGCCTTCACCACTATCTGAAATGACACTATTTTCCCCGGTGCTGTATGTCTGTCTCTCGCCCCAGAATCCCAGGAGGGCAGGGAGGTTTTCTGTTCTTTGCTGTAGGTGCTCAATATATATTTGTAAAATGAACAAGTGCATCCCCATTTTATAGATGACAAAATGGAGTCTCTGAGAGTCACAGGGTTTATACACAAAGGCACCTGCTGAGTGGCAGAACCTGAAATCAAACCAGGCAGACCCCGAAGCTGTGTTCCTCCCCCCCAAGCTGCCCCACGTCCCTCACCTTGTGTCGTCCTCCCCACCCCGGGACGATGGAGACATGTCTGTGCACCTGGGGGTCCCCTGCTCTTGGTTCAAGCATTGGCCCAGAACAGGGGCTGGCAGATAGCTGGGAAGTGGATGAGTGACAGGGCCATGGATGAGAGACCCTGCTTGCCCTCTTGGAAGGGGTAGCTGGGGCTGTCTGTGCCCTGCCTGCGTTCTCCAGGGACTGTGGATATGCGAGCGCCTTCAGCCACTCGCCGTCTTGCGATCTGCATGCGCCGCTGGGCTCCAGGGGGTGGGGTGGCGGGTCCTGTCTGCGAGGTGATCAATGTGAATAATAAACGTTTAGAGTTAATAAGCTGGAGTTAACTTCTCTCGCTTGGGTGACTAATGGGCTTCCCAGAGCCCATAACTCACATTGTCGGAGAGCCTCCCTTCCCTCCACGGCCGCCCTAGACCTGGCCTGCTGTGAGATGTGGCCCAGGGAGGAGGAGGGGCCTGGCTGGCCGCGGCCTTATTTATGGCAGTAAGCATGGCGCTTTGGAGCAGCAGGGTCTTTCTGGCTGTTTTCTGGCTCCAGAGAAGAGATGGCTGGGGGTGCGGGAGGTTGGTGGTGGATCCGTTATCTAGGCAGACCTCTGCTACCAGCATCTGGGGGTCTGAGGGCCAGTCTTTTTCCTTCAGACCCATCTGTCAAGGAAGAGAATGATAACTTGGGCTGATCCAAGAACCAAATGATGTGATATGTATCGAAAGTGCTGGACAGGATGAGGGGTGAGGGCTGATCAGTTCTGTCTGTAAGTATGTGACACGTGGATGGAGAACAGAGGTAGAGGTGAGTGGAGACCTCAAGCATGCTTGCCCCATGTTTCTCAAAGGGTGGTTCTCAGACCCTCAGCATGGGCATCCCCTGGTAGCCTCCTAGAAATGCAGAATTTTCACACCCCACCCCGTCCCTCCCACAGACTTCTGGGACCTGAATCTGCCTGTTAATAAGACGCCCAGGGATTTTTGTGCATATTTCAGACTGGGAATCACTGGCCCAGACCAAGCATGACTGTTCAGTAACTGTGGTGTTCCCAGTCCACAGTCCCTTGTTGAGAGCAGACGTCCCTAACCAATCATTACACTGTCACCCGTGGAGCCTAGAAACAGCCCCCGAGTCCCTTCCTGCCACTGATCAGAGCTGCTATGCAAGACGGAGACTGTGTCTTGAGCCTAGACTCTGTGCCCTCAGATCTTTGACGGAGGTTGGGAAACAGTCCTGTCCCTTCTGCATAGCTTCTGGAACCACTGCCACTCACGGGTCAGAGAAGGTAAGATGAGGTACCAGAGAGGCAGGTATGGGAAGCTGAGGCTGGGGAGATCCGTGAGGCTCAGGAAGCAATGGGATTGCTGCTGCTGTGAGGGTGAGAAGGGAAGTGAGTGCTTGAATATCCTTTGGCAGGCCCAAGAAGGGGTCCACGGTGAGCCGGAACCTCCTCCCCAAGCTCAGCAGGGAGAGGACAGCCTTCCTCCCTACTCCCCTTTGTTCATGACAATGACAAGACAGGCAGATTTCCAATAAGGACCGCTCCTAAATGACTTTTGAGAAAAAGTGTTTGCTGGGGTGCCTGGGTGGCACAGTTGTTTAAGCGTCCGATTCTTGATTTCAGCTCATGTTGCGATCTTGAGGTTCATGAGTTCAAGTCCCATGCTGGGCTTTGTGCTGACAGTGTAGAGCTGGCTTGGGATTCTCTCTCTCCCTCTCTCTCTTTCCCCTTTCTCCACTTGCACACGCTCTTTCTGTCTTTCTCTCTCTCTCAACATAAATAAACAAACTTTAAAAGTAGAAAAAGTATTTCCTACTTAAATTATTCAAGCTTTGAAAACTTACTGTTAAAGTCAAACAATATAGAAGTGACATAAAAAATATAATAATCTTGCCTGTAGTGATCCTCTTCCCCTGTGGTAACTGATGTTAGCAGTTTGGTGAATATTTCTTTCTAGCTTACTTTTTCAGACATATACCTGACTTTGCAACTTGTTTTTGTTTTTTTTTTCTCCATGCTGTGAGTGCAGAGCCCACTGTAGGGCTAGATCCCATGAACTGTGAGATTATGACCTGAACCAAAATCAAGAGTCAGACATGTATAACCGACTGAGCCCCCCAGGCACCCTGTGTTTTTTGTCAAATACTATATCCTGAACGCAGTTCCAGTCCATCCACAATCTATGTACATACATACAGATCGGATTAGTTTTATCAGCTGCCTAATATTTTATAGAATGAATGTCCCAGAATTCATTCAATCATTATGCTAATGACCATCACTTTTTCTTCTTCTTTTTCTCCTTTCTGCAACAAACACCCTTGTATATATTGCTTTATGTGTCTATAAGGCTTTGCAGGATAAATCCTCCACAGTGGATTTGCTGGATCAAAGGGCATACACATTTTAAACTTTAATAGACACCGCAGATCATTGTCCCAAAAGACTGTGGCAGCTCACGCTCCCACCAGCAGCGTCAAAACTACGTGACTTCCCCTGCCCCCTTCTGGCACTGGATGTCATCAATATTTAATTATTTTTCCCAATCTGATGAGAGAAAAATAGCATCTCTGTGTTCTTTTAACTTGTATTTCCATAACTGCCTGAGAGGGTGTACATCTTTTCATTTGTTTATTGGCCGTTTGCATTTCTGTCCTGAGTTGCCGGATCATATTTTTTGTCCATATTTCTTTATTTTTGTGGTGTGTTTTCCTTAGAGATTCCTAGGCACTCTTTGTAGATTAACATTAATTCTTTGTCTCCTCTGTGGTCAGTTGCTGGGTCAAGAAGATCTCTGCAAGCTGCCTGGACCGAATTCCACAAGATGCAACACTAGGCATAACTAAATAAGAATTCTTGTTCTCAGGTCTGCAAGCCCACGCTACTCTTAGATGGGGGGAGGGGCAGGGCTGGGTGACCACAGAGCGTGTGGAAGTCAGTGAGCCCAGCAGGAGGTGACTGGGCTACAGCTACTAAAAAGGCTAACTTGGGACCTCTGAGGTGCTCTCAGAGACAGAGGGTTTAAGATGTTCTGTCTACTTCTGGGAATGGCATTCAGCTCTGAGCCGCTAGAGACGTGTGAGGATGGGGCTGGAGCCCCTTTCCCATGAGTAGTGGCCCCGCCCAGCGTGGAACAGGGGAGCAGATGGGCTATGGATCCTGTAGGCAGAGCAGGGGCCTCTGAGAGATCCTGGGAAGCTGGGTCCTGGCTGAGAGTGAAGTGTTTTCCTTAACTCCTTATTTTTAGAATCATATCCCAACCACCTCCTACTCTTTTCCCGGCTTTATCTTCTCATAGTGCTTACAACTTCTTATTTTTTTTTTTTTATTTTTATTTATTTCTAGGAGAGAGAGAGAGACAGCATGAGCAGGGGAGGGTCAGAGAGAGAGGGAGACACAGACTCTGAAACAGGCTCCAGGCTCTGAGCTGGCAGTCAGCACAGAGCCCGACGCGGGGCTCGAATCCATGAACCGCGAGATCATGACCTAAGCTAAAGTCGGACGCTTAACCGACTAAGCCACCCAGGCGCCCCTAGTGCTTACAACTTCTAACATGCTATGAATGTTATTAATTTTGTGCACCGTCTGGTTCTCCAAACTAGAATGTCAGCTCTGTGAGCACAGGAGATTTTGTTTTGTTCCCTAGTTTGTCCCCTCAGAGGGCACTGTTATTGTTTTTCCCAGTGCAAGCTGTGCAGAAAGGGGATGATAGGCTGACCAAAGGGTAGTGAGGTCCCCATTGGGAGAGGTGAGCAAGCAGAATCTGCCTGGCCACCCAGCAGACTTTCTGTGCTGGCATCCCAACATTCATTTGCAGTCCTCTCATCCAGGTGAGGTCCAGAAGGGCCTTTGAATCAACAGGAGACCCCCCTGGGCTTCAAGGGCGGGTGAGTCAGCCAGCTGGGACACTAGAGTGCTCCAACTGGGTCAGCTTCTGTTTATGTCCTCGTCCTGGCCCATCATGAGCCCCACCCCCAGCCCCCCCAGTCAGCTCTGTCCAACCTCAGCTCTCCCCCCAGCATGAGGCCCTTGTGTTTTGGAAAATCAGACGGGATCACACCAGACTGAAAATCTCAAAATATCACTCACAACTTCCTCCCGCTCCCTGAGGCCCCCTGCCTGGGCGGGCAGCAACCTTTCTCTTGCTGTTGATTTTCAAGAAGGGCTCTTCCATTGCTGGGACACAGGGAATTTCCAGTATTTTTCTTCCTCTGCTTTTTTTTTTTTTTGGCCTTCGGACACTCACATTGTGTTGTCCTGACGCAGCTCCAGGCAATGTTTGGCCCCAAAGGCCTGGGCTGGGTCAGCGAGGCCTGGACCCATGGCAGCCCTGGCTCCTTGGGCACAGGAACAATGCCTCCATAATTCATTGAAAACTCCCCTCGGATGACTTTTTCCTGTTGCTGATTGTCTCTGCATTCCAGGCCTGCACAAACTGCTTTTTCCTGCAGCTAAATTTAAAAGGGCCAGACCCTGGAACCCGTGCGCCGGGCTGGCCTCCCTATGAGGGCAAAGGTAGGGAGGCTGGGTGGAAGCCGAGCCCTGAAGCCATCACTTCCCACCAGCCCTCACACACACACACACACACACACACACACACACACACACACACACAGGTGGCTGTAGTTCTGTCTTCATTTTAACGTCCCGACCGCCCCCCTTAGAGTCCCTTGGGCCCCCAATCACAACTCTGCAGTTCAGAAAAGCCTGCTGGGTCTGTGGAGGTCAGAGAGGCCCGGGGGCTGTCCCAAAGCAGAGGGAAGAGGCAGGGCTGGGAACGCACAGGGCAGTACCGGACCACCTGAGTGTTGGATTCACGGCATGAGGAAGAGCAGGTTCCTGTCAGGCAGAACAGAGCAGAGAGGACACACAGGCAACCAGGAAGGAGTGAGCCCCTCATGACCGGAGGTGTACAAGAGCAGAGATGGCATGTCCACACAGTAGGGAAGCTGTCAGGGGCTGACCTGGCAAGTGGGAGGTAGGTGCCGAGGGCCCTTCCAGGCTTCTGTGGCTCTGGCCTCTACCCAGGCCAGCAAGGAGGGGCCGGGCCATCTGCACCAGTGGGCTCAGAGGCCCTGGCACGAACAGACACCACGGCCTCGCCCCCCTGCTCACTTGTGACAAGCGTGGTGCCAAATTCTCTGGGCTGGACTTCCAGCTCTGCCACTGACCTGCTGTGTGAACTTCCACGGGCCTCTTCACCTCTCTGTGCCTCAGTGTCCCCATCTGCACAATGGGAATAATAAAAATGCCTATATCATAGGGCTTTTTAAGGAAGGACACAAGTTAATGCCTGTAAAGTGTTCTGACAATAAATATGATACAAGTTTTTATATTACTATTATTACTGAGATTCTCCGAATGTCACTTTTCATATGGCAGAAATGGCAGTCTTTGGTGCTAAGTAAGCACTGACTCTGGTGGTCAGATTTCAGCCTCCCTGAGGGAGTCATAAATTCCCAGTGTCTGGGGGACCTGGCTTTTCACCAGCAGGCTGGACGAGCGGCCGGGCAGCCGCTGGCCTCTGGCTAAGCTCATGTGTGGGGAAGAGGCGCTGTGCTAAGGGGCCTCTTTCAGGGAGCACGGAGGAGTGGGGTACTGGGTGGGGCAGCCCAATAGCCTCTACCATGCGCCACCCTGGACCTGCCGCTTGTCCTCCAGGTGGTCTCACCAGCCTCACTACCTCTCAGGGTTGGCATCACAGAGCTGCTGGGAGGTTGGGGGCAGGGGAGATGGTGCGCAGAGAACAGGATGTGATGTGGACAGTCCTGGTGGACAGAAAGCGAAACTTGGTTCTGCTCCTAGGCCCTGAGGACTCAGGGTGGAAGGTGTGAGAGGTCAGTGCCTCCAAACAGCGCAAGTGTGGGCAGATCTGGCCAGTGTGGGGATGCCCCCCAGTGGACTGGGGACCCACAGGGACGCTGACCTGACTAGCTCCACAGAAGGAGGTTCTCAGACATTCCAGAGCCCGGACAGGGTGGGTGGGGCAAAGGTTGGATCCCACCCGACCCAGTCCTATTTCCTAGAGGAAAAGGACAAGGGACAAGAAAAAAGAGGGGAGCAAATATCAAAGAGGGGGGACAGACACAGCAGACATAAGCCCAACCTCGCTGCAATACTACGAACACGTTTCTTAAGGGAGTGCTTCCCAAATGCTAGTATGTGGCTGTTTATGCATCACCTCCATGATGTTTGCCATTTTTATTTATGGAATAGCTTGTATTAAATCCATTCACATTTTCAACTCAGATGTATTTAAAAGAATACCGCTGTCATGATTTGCTCTATATGAAAGTTTACCATGAAATAGCCAGATGGGACATAAAGCTACATTGTTAAATTCAAGCCCAACACGCTTGTTTGCAGGGGCTCTGAGCTTGAGACCCACTTGCTCCTCTGTTGGTTAAGGGAGATTAGTGAGGGTCAAAGATTGTTAGGTATGGGGTAGCACCCACCTGAAACTCTCCTTGAGGTAGAGGAAGGATGAGAGAATGGGAGCGAAATACTTTTATCACTTTGTGTTCTGTCTGCTTCCACCTAAAAGAAGTTGCTTACAGCTAGTGTCACCAAAGAAACAAATGAAAAAAATAATTTGATTAAAAACTTCTGCTCTGTGAAAGGCACTGTCAAGGGATTGAGAAGCCACAGAATGGGAAACCATATTAGTAAAAGATACATCTGATAAAATTCAGCAACAAAATGAACAAGCCAATTAAAAATTAGACAAAATACTTGAACAGGTACCTGACCAAGAAGATGTAGAGATGGCAAAGACACATATGAAAAGATGCTCAAAATCATATGCCATTATGAAAGTGTAAGTTAAAACACAAGGTGGGGGCACCTGGGTGGCTCAGTCGGTTAAGGGTCTGACTTTGGCTCAGGTGTTGATCTCACGGTTCGTGGGTTTGAGCCCCGTGTTGGGCTCTGTGCTGACAGCCAGCTCAGAGCCTGGAGCCTGTTTCAGATTCTGTATCTCCTTTTCTCTCTGACCCTCCCCTGCTCACGCTCGTTCTCTCTCTCTCTCTCTCTCAGAAATAAATAAAACATTAAAAAAATTAAACACACACACAAGGCGGTAACACCACACGTGTATGAGAATGACCAAAACCCAAAACACTGACACCACCAAATGCTTCCAAGGATATGGAACGACAGGAACTCCCATTCAGTGCTGGTGGAAATGCAAAATAATACACTCCGGGGGCGCCTGGGTGGCTCAGTCAGTTGAGTGTCAGACTTCGGCTCAGGTCACAATCTCACGGTTTGTGGGTTCAAGCCCCGTGTTGGGCTCTGTGCTGACAGCTAGCTCAGAGCCTGGAGCCTGTCTTCAGATTCTGTGTCTCCCTCTCTCTCTGACTCTCCCCTGCTCATGCTGTGTGTGTCTCTCTCTCAGAAATAAATAAAAAACATTAAAAATTTTTTAAAAATTAAAAAAATGATACACTTTGTAACACAGCTTGGTGGCTTCTTACAAAAATAAGCATACTTCTACCATATGATCCAGCAGGCAAGCTCCTTGGTAAATACCAAGGTAAATACACAAAAGAATTAAAAACTTATGTCTATGCTAAAATCTGCACATGGATATTTAGAGCAGCTTTATTCATAACTGCCAAAACTTGGAAGCAACCAAGATGTTCTTCAGTAGGTGAATAGATACATAAACCATGGTACATCCGGACAATGGAATATTATTCAGTGCTTAAAAAAACTTAGCTACCAAGCCATGAAAAGACATGGAGGAATATTAAATACATATTACTAAGTAAAAGAAGCCAAAGGGGTGGTAGGGAGAGAAGGATGAGTAGAAGGAGCACAGAGGATGTTAGGGCAGTAAGACTACTCGTGTAATACTATAATGGTTGTCTAAACCCACAGAATGTACATCACCAAGAGTTGAACCCTAATGGGAGCTTTGGATTTGGGTGACAATGATGTGTCAGTGGAGGTTCATGAGTTATCACTTTGGTGAGAGATGTTGACAGTGAGAAGGCTATGTTTTCCTGGGTGTGTGGGGCAGGGGGTAGGCAGTATATAGGAACTCTCTACACTCTCTGCTCAGTTTTGCTGTACACCTAAACTGCTCTAAAAACTTAAGTCTATTTTTAAAAAAATTGGAGAGAATGAAAGTCCCTTCCTCCTGGGGCTCATATCAGGCCTGAACAAGCATATGAGGTCAGCTCTTAGTGCAGAGTCTGAAAGAAGAGTTCATCCATTTGGAAACCAAAGGTAACACAGGGCAGGGCCTTCTGACAGGTCAAAGTCATCCTAAAAATGTGGTACATTTGCAGACCCTGCAGGCTTGAGGAGGAGGAGTTATTGGAGAACCTTCCTTTCCCTTTGCCTCTAATCTCATTTTTTATAGGTGAGGGAACTCCCCGAGCTTGCTTCTGCAGTGAAAGGAGGGATTGCTGCCAGCATCTGTAAATCAGTTTCAGGGAAGGAGTCTGATTGGCTATTCTTTGGCCCTGTCACTGTTGCTACAGAGAGAGAGAACTGTGATTGGCCAGGCTGGGCCACATGCCCACCACTGTGTGGGGGAATCAGGGTTTGTTACCAGGAGAAGGGGAATGGGAAAACTTGCTGGAAAGAGAAAAACAATAGTTGCCACAGTCTCCTTCCTGTGCTGACTATGTGGCTTGCAGACATCACCCAGCTCACTGTTGGTCCCAGGAGGTGAGGAGACCTGGGGGGTCTTCCCAGGCCCCTACCCAGCTGACTGTTATCCCCAGCCATAGAGACCTTCCTGCTTTGGGGAGTGGAGGGACGTGGGGTGGGATGGGGGTAGCTTGTCTAGAAGGAAGTTCTGTCCTAGAAGAGACAGGAGGGAAGGAGCTAAAAAGGTAACAGAAATGCAGAGGAAGAGAGAGACAGATAGGGAAGACTGAGAGATGTCCGTGTCCTTTAACCCCTCCCTACCTTTCAGCTCAGCCCCCACCCCACTGCAGGTGAGTAAGCACCCACCTATGGAGGGGGGAAGCCCCTAGAAGGAGCCCCTGCAGGCTCCATATGGCCCCACATTGGCCCCTCACCAGATTTCTGGCCGTATCTGGGACATGGTCCCTGCCAAGCTGGGTATTTGTCTCTGCCTTTTGCCTTTGAGCTCCTGACCTCAGTTTTCCCATCTGTGAAAGGGAGAGCTAATAGCATTTATTATAAGGGTTAAAGAAGAAGGCACTTGGGTGGCTGTCGGTTAAATGTCCGACTTCAGCTCGGGTCATGATCTCACAGTTCACAAGTTCGAGCCCTGCATTGGGTTCTGGGCAGACAGCTCAAAGCCTGAAACCCGCTTAGGATTCTGTGTCTCCCTCTCTCTCTGCCCCTCCCCCACTCAGGCTCTGTCTCTCTCTGCTTCTCAAAAATAAATAAAAAATGTTAATTTTTTTTTTTTTAATTTAAAAGAAGGAAGTGGCTGTAAATCTGCCTGCTTTGGATCCCAGAGCTTCATAGGTACTCAGGATGGGCTGGCCCAAGGATGCTGAGAATGCTTCTCCTTCCTTTCTCCTTCCCTCTCTAAGAAAAGCCATTTGGCCCATCTGGTTTGAGAATTCACTTAAAGGCTTTGCTCACGGCTTGGGGCACCTCTTATTTCACCTCTGCCCTGTGTCCTGTTGCCTCCTGCTTTATTATTGTACCTGGCCATTTCCATGACACCCACAGACTGAAAACCAAGGCACGGTTTTATTTCTTTTCAGTTGTTTGTTTTTAACAAGTCTCGTTTCCTGGGGCGGAGAGGAGAACATTTAGAATCAAAGACTCAGAACCCACCCACTTCAGAACCACTAAATCTTGGAGAGAAGAAATTAGGGATCTATCCCCATCCCAGATCACCTCTGTTCTTGGAGTAAAGCCAAAGCCCGAGGTCTGCCAGGCCCTGGGCAGGTGCCTGCCAGCACTGAGCCTCAATTTCCCCACATGTAAACAAAGTGCCAGTTTCCATGGCCCCTTCGTGCACTTTGCATGAGGTGGCTGGAAGGCACAGGAACAGCAATGGTTTGTCGGCAGGGAGAATTTGCATCCAAGCCTAGTTGTCAGCTGGCCTCGGGGAAGTGGCTAGAGCCTCTGTGACCCTGTTCCCCCACCTGACAGATGGAGGTGATAAAATGGGCTAATCTCAGAGGAAGAACTTTGCTCGGCGCCTAATGAGGCAGGTGTCTGTCTAATAAATAATGGCTCTTCATATTGGGTCTTAGAGATTACAAGGGGACATATTCTAGGAATTCTATTTGTCCAAGTAGCAGATATAAAAGTAGCTGAGAACATGGCTCTGTCACCTGAAACTAATGTAACAGCTTGTGTCAACTATACTCAAATAAAACAGCAGCAACAACAAAAAGCCTGGGCTCTGGGGCCGACTGCCTGGCTTCTAATCTCAGCCTTGCCACTATCTAACTGTATCATTTGGGGCAGCTTAGTTTACCTCTCTGTGCCCAATTCAGTCATTTGTAAAATGTTACTAACCAGAGAATTTACCTCGTGGCGTTATTTTTTTAACATAACATATGATATTCACCCATGGAACGTGTACGGTACGGATCAGTGTATCCACAGAATAGATTTCGGAACGTTTTCATCACCCTCAAAAGAAACCCTGTACTCATTAGCAGTGATGCTCCCTGCCCTCCCCACCCCCACCCCCACCCCTACCCCCCAGCCCCTGACAACCACTCATCTACTCTCTGTCCCTATGGCCTCTGCTGGCCGTTTCATATAGATGGAATCCTATAGTGTGTGGCCTTTTGTGTCTGGCTTCTTTCACCTAACACGTTTTCAAGGTTCGCCCATGTTGTAGCCTATTGTCAGCACTACCCTCCCCTTTTCGTGGCTGAGTATTATTCCACTGTCCGAATACATCACATTTCATTTAGCCATTCATCACTTGGTGTACATTTCACTTATGCTTTTTGACTATCATCCATTCTTAGGCACAAAGCTGCTATGAACATTCATGTACAGGTTTCCGTGTGGACAGATGCTTTCATTTCCCTTAGGTCCATACCTAGGAGTGGAGTTGCTGGGTCACATGGCGACTCTGTTTAGCTGTTTGAGGAACTGCCAGGCCGTCTCCCAGAGTTGGAAGCACTGTTTTACGTTCTCCCAGCCACTCAGATTTCTCCACATCCCCACCAACACTCATTATTGTCTGTCTTTTTTAGTAGAGCCATCCTAGTGGGTGTGGGATGGTACCTCATTGTGGCTTTGATTTGTTTCCCTATGGTTAAATATTGAGCAGCTTTTCATGTGGTTAGTGGCCACTCATATATCTTCTTCAGAGAAGCCTCTAAGCCTCTTTGCCCATTTAATTATTTGTGGTGTGCACTTTTATTTTTATTTTTTAAAATTTTTTAAATATTTATTTTTGAGAAAGAGACAGAATGCAAGCAGGGGAGGGGCAGAGAGAGACGGAGATACATTCCAAACCAGGCTCCAGGCTCCGAGCTGACAGCATAGAGCCTGACACGAGGCTTGAACTCACAAACCGTGAGATCATGACCTGAGTTGAAGTCAGACACTTAACCGACTGAGCCCCCTGGCGCCCTTGTGGTGTGCACTTTTATTACACCACCAAGCATGCAATATGCACCTACCGCGTGCCCACCATCATGCCACTGTCACACTGCACCCTTGCCAATGTGCTGAGTGGTAGGTGCTGGTATCCCTATTTTATGGAGGAGGAAACCGAGGTCTAAAGAAAAGAGGTGACTTACCCAAAGTGACCTGCATTGTAGGACTAGAACTCGAATCCTGCATCGTTGAACTGGCATCCCCATCAGGGAGAGAGATAATACACGGCTGAACACAAACCAGGTGGTTAGGGCACTACCACCTAGTAAGGGAAGGGAAGTAAAATAGAAGTAAAATAGGTGATGTGCGGGCAAGGCCCTGGGCTGTGGAGACAGAGGACAACGTGAGTCAGGAGGGCAAAAGCCTCTCCCGAGGTTCTCAGCTGCGACTGATCTTAGTAAGTCGCTGAGCACCTGAAGATCCAGGGAACGAGCCTTCTGGGATGAGCGAATGGACGTGCAAAAGCCCTGAGGTGAGACAGGTTGTGGCATGCTTGAGGGACAGAGAGGGGGGCACGACAATGGCGAGAGAAGAGCCAGGGTGTGGAGTGGAGGAGGGAGGGAACAAGGTGGGCTCTCGTATGCTCGGCTGGACAGAGAGCAGCCGGGGCTTTGCCAGCTCAGGGAGGATTCCTTAAGGCAGTGGGACAGTCGCCTGGATGTACAGTCCTGGATCCAATCTTGCTCCACCACAGACTGGCTGTGGGGTCACCGGCCAGGCCTCATCCCACGTCCAGCTTTCAGCCTCCCATGTGGAAACGGGGAGATGAGTGTGGGAGGCACAGAGGTGGGCATCAAATGAGCTAACGCATTAAGGGCAGTGCCTGACATGCAGCAGGAGGGACAAGACTGGATCACTTCCTCCTTTGTAAGTTCAGTGATAGTCAGTGCTGCGTGTCCTCTCACCATTAAATTACCAAGGCCTATAGTAGCTGCTCATTAAAAACCAGTTGAATGGCTGACCAGGAAGGTATCTAACACCTACCTCCCAGGATTCCCCTGAAGATCACCTGTGTACATGAGGCTGTGGAGCCTAGTGTTTACACCCATAGGTCTGGAGCCTCAGTTCTGGTGCTGCATCAGCCTCTGAGCCTCAGCTTACCCACCTGAAAAACAGGCATGACAGAGTTGTGTGCAGGATTAGATGCACAGATGCAGACCAAGCACAGGGCCCATCACAGCCACTCAAGAGATGTGAGTGTCATCCCTGAGATCTGGGTCAAGCTTGGCCCCCTGCAAGGGTTCCCCCCTCCCTGCCCTGTCATCCTGACCACAGCAGAGGCCTGGTTAGTGTAGTTCCACCAGGGCTAGCTGAAAGGGAGGATCCCGGTGAGCTCGGGCAGACTTGCTGCTGGAAGATGGAATTTGTTGGGAAATTAGGGGAATTTCTATGATTTCCATACCCTCCCCCAAAAGAGAGTCCTGATAGGGTGGGCTCAAGTGGCCAGGGCCGCCCAGTATCCACAGTCAGGCCTGCAGCCACCGGTGCCCACACTAAGAATGCCCTCCACCCTGAGCCTCTACTCTCATCTGCAAAATGGGCACAATGATCCCATCAGCCATAGCAACTTGTCCACTGTGGGGCCCAGGGAGGCCAGCAGGTAGTGTGAACTGTGGAGGGCTGTGCACACATAAACTTGTCCCTGTGGACTCTGGTTTTTCCTTTTCTAATGCAGGCTTCTCTTTTCTAATTTGCTAAGAGCGTCAACACCCTCCTCAAGACTGCACCTCAGATTCTCACCATAAGCAGGTCCATACCCGATCCTCAAATCCAGGGGCTTTCACTGAAGCTTTCAGGACTACACTCTCAGCGAGGACAAGAAAAGAGCCAGTGCTCACGGATGCTCCATGTTCCCTGTATCACCCCTTCAGTCCCCACAGTAACCCATCAGGTGGGTGCTGGTCTTGTCCCCAGGGACAGATAAGGACACTGAGGCCCAGAAGGTTAAATAACGCGTCTGAGGTCACAAGCTGGGCAGGTGCGCTCCAGGGTCTGTGTGTTTTAGCCACTGCCCTCACTCATGGTGAGGGAAACAAAGCTTGGCAATTTATTATATGCAGTGCACTCTATTTTCTTTTCCTGTTCTCTTTTTTAAAATGCAGATCACAGCCCTCTAAATGGATTTCACAGCTCACTAATGGGTCATAATCTGCAGACCCTCGGCAGGATGGATTGGTTCTCTGAGACCCAGGGTGCCTGGTCACAGCAACTGGGTACTCCCCAAACTCTCAGCAGCCACCCCCCCCCCAAGCTCCAGGACTGTACCAGCACGCCCCCAGCCCCATTTTTCTTCTCCACCTCACAGGGCCAGGAGCTGGAGTGACAATCTCTCTCCCACATGTGGGCTGCCAGCTCCGGGGTCCCTGTAGCCCCAAGATCCAGGGGAGTGAGAGAGAGCTTGGAGGGGGAAGAGCCCACCCCCATCTCCTCCCAGGGGAAAGTCATTATGATGCAGCCAGCGGAGGAGTTTCAGCCTAGCAGGGCTTTCATTTCCAAAGGGCTGAGTGGGGGGCGGGAGGAGATTGCTCTCAGATAGGGAGAAGCTGCAGGGGCTGATGCTTCATTCCCGCTCCTAGGCAAGCAGCCAAACTCCTTAACCCTTGATGGAACTGGAGGCTGGGAGGCAGCCAGCAGGCTGGCCTTGCTGGGGGGTTTGGGAGGGCACTCTTTAATTGCTTTATTGATGAATACTTATTATCATTCATTTTTACCAAGTACCAGCTAAGTCCTTCCTCTACATTATCGCATTTAATCCACCCCATATCCCTGGAGGTTTTTAGTATGCTCATTCCCACTTTACAGATGAGGAAGTGGAGACCTGGAGACCAGAGTCACTTGCCCACAGTCTCAAGGCACATATGAGCTGGAGGGGAACGCTGGAGAAGCAAGCTCTGATTTTTGAAGGGGGAGATACTGGAGGGTTCTGAGTGAGGGGTGTAGGGGGTCAGCAACCACAGGCTTCAAGTTCATTGTGTCATCTTCCTGGCCTTCCCGAGCTCCCGGGCAATTGGCAGAGGATTGTCATCCTGTCTCGGGCAAGTGCTCCTGCTTTCTCCTGCCGCAGCTCACTCCTGGCACCAATGCCACTTTTACAGATTTCATTCTGTTTCTCATCCACTTGTGCTGGGGCTTTAAGACCCTCAGGCTGCTGTGTATGTAACCTGGCCCACTGCTTCTCTCCTTGAGAAATTGTCTGCGTTAGTCTCATGTCCAGTGCCTCTCAGTGAATCCATCTTCATTTTAACAGTTTGTTGCTTCTTAGGTGGCTTTTCAGTGTAAATGATTAATCTACCTGCAAATAGTGACAACGTTGTAATTTCCTTTCTTTCACATCCTTCTGGCCCTTCTCTATGGATGGAACATTTGTGTGTTTGTGCTCCCGGCCCCCCGGCCCCACTAAATTTCTAGTTGAAACTCTCAGCCCCAGTGGGATGGTATTTGGAGGTGGGGACTTTGGGAGGCGATCAGGTTCAGGTGGGGTCCTGAGTGGGGGGCGCCCTTGATGGGACTGGTATCCTTATAAGAAGAGGAAGAGACAGGAGACCACTCTGTGAGCACGCTTCAAGAAAGGCCGTGCCCGAGGTTGTGGAGAAACGGGCACCCTCCTACACTGTTGGTGGGAATGTAAACTGGTACAGCCCCTCTGGAAAACAGTGTGGAGGTTCCTCAGGAAACTAACACTAGAACTCCCCTATGACCCAGCAATAGCACTGCTAGGAATTTACCCCAGGGATACAGAAATGCTGATGCATAGGGGCACATGTACCCCAATGTTCATAGCAGCACTCTCCACAATAGCTAAAACGTGGAAAGAGCCTAAGTGTCCATCAACGGACGAATAGATCAAGAAGATGTGGTTTATCTATACCATGGAATACTACATGGCAATGAGAAAAAATGAAATCTGGCCATGTGTAGCAACATGGATGGACCTTGAGGATGTTATGCTAAGCGAAATAAGTCAGGCAGAGAAGGACAAATATCATATGTTTGCACGTATACGAGGATTAGGAGGAACTTAACTGAGGAACAAGGGGGAGAAGAAGGGGGGAAATGGTGGGGGAAAGGGAGAGAGGCAAACCATGAGAGACTCTGAATGTTGACAAAAACTGAGGACTGATGGATGTGGGGGGGAGGGGGGGTGGGCATGGTGGAGGACACTTGTGGGGATGAGCACTGGGTGTAATGTGGAAACTAATTTGTCAATAAACTATTTGTAAAAAAAAAAAAAAAAAAAGAAAAGAAAGAAAGGCCGTGCCCGGAAGAGGGCCCCCACCAAGGACCTGGCCCTGCTGGCCCCTGGCCTTCCGCTCCCAGGCTCCAGACAGTGAGAAGTGAATGTTCGCTGCTTAAGCCACTCAGGCTCTGGTATTTTTTTAAGAGCAGCTGGAACTATTTCTATTTCTTTCCTTTTGCTGTTCAGAATTTCCAATATTTTTTAGATAGTGGCGTTGACAGTAGTACCTTTGTCTTGTTTCTAATTTTATGGAGAATGCATTTGAAGTGTCTCCATTAAGAAAAATATTTGCTGGGGTGCCTGGGTGGCTCAGTGGGTTAAGCGTCCAACTCTTGGTCTTGGCTCAGGTCATGATCTCGCTGTTCGTGAGTTTTAGCTCCATGTCGGGTTCTCTCTGCTCCTCTCTCTCTCTCTCAAAATAAATAAACTTAAAAATATTTTAATAAAATAAGAAAGAAAAGTGTTTGTTGCAGGTTTTAAAAATACTTTTTAAAGCTAAAATACACACAAGATTTGCTCTCTCAAGCATTTTTAAGTGTCCAGTTCAGTGGTATTAAATCCACTCACACTGCCATGCAACCATCCCCACCATCCATTCCTGTAACTATTTTCATCTTATAAGATTAAGACTCTTACCCATTAAACAGTAACTCCCGTTCACCGTTCCCTCCAGCCTCTGGCAACCATCCCTCTACTTTCTGTCTCTAAGATTTTAAGTTCTCTAGGGATCTCACATAAAAGTGGAATCGTACAGTACTGGTCACTTTGTGACTGGCTCATCTCACTCAGGTTAATGTCCTCAAGGTTCACCCATGCTGCAGTGTATTGCAGAATTTTCTTCCTTTTTAAGGCTGAATAACATTCCAGTGTATGTACAGACCACATTTTGATGGCCCATTCTTCTGTCGATGGATACTTGGGACTGCTTTCATATGTTAGCTATTGCGAATACCACTGCTATGAACATGGCTGTACAAGTGCTTTCAGAGATCCTGTGCTCAAGCCTTTTGGGTAGATACCTAGAGGTAAAATTGCTGGGTCATACAGTAATGCAATCTTTAATTTTTTGAGGAACCACCATACTGCTTTCTATAGTAGCTGTACCATTTTACCTTCCCACCATGAGTATACGGAGCAGGGGGAGGGGGGCATTTTTCCACGTCCTCACCAACACTTGTTGCTCTCTAGGTTGTTTTGTTTTGTTGATAGTAGCCATCTTAATGGGTGCAAGGTGGTATCTCATTATATTCTTGGCTTGCATTTCCCTAATGGTGAGTGATGTTGAGTATCTTTTCATGTGTGTATTGGCCATTTGTATATCTTCTTTTGAAAAAAGACTAGTTAAATCTTTTGTCCAATTCTGAATCAAGTTTAGGCTTTCTGTATATTCTGGGTATTAATCCTTTATCAGACACATGATCTTCAAGTATTGTCTCCCATTCTGTGGGTTGCCTTTTCTTCTTTTTCTTTTTTTGCTCTGTGGATAGTGTCTTTTGATGCCCAAATCTAAAAAATTTTCAAAGTCCAATTTGTCTACTTTTTGTTGCATTGCTGTGCCTTTTGTGTCATATCCAAGCAATCATTGCCAAATCCAATGTTGTCATGATTTTCTCCTATGTTTTCTTCTATGAATTTTATTGTTGTAGGTCTTACATTTAGGTCCTTCATTTTGATACAAAAATTCCTTTAATTTTTGTATCAGGTATTAGGTAAGGATCCAAGTTCATTCTTTTGCATATGGATATCCAGTTTTCTCAGCACGATTTGTTGAAAAGACTGTCTTTCTCCACTGAATGGTCTTGACAACCCTTGTCAAAATTCACTTGATCATATATGCAAACATTTATTTCTGGGGTCTCTATTCCATTGATCTGTATATCTGTCTTTATGCCAATAGCATATCATTGTTTTGATTACTGTGGATTTGTAGTAAGTTTTGAAATCAAGATGTCTGAATCTTCCAATGCTGTTCTTTTTCAAGATTGTCTTGGCTATTCAGAGGTCCCTTGAGATTCCATATGAGTTCTGGGATGCATTTTTCTATTTTTGAAAAAAAGTCATTGGGATTTTGATAGGGATTACATTGAATCTTAGATCACTTTGGGTAGTATTGACAACTTAGCAATGTTACATTATTTAGTCCATAAATGTGAAATGTATTTTCATGTGTTTATATCTTTAATTTCTTTCAGCTATGTTTTGTAGTTTTCCTTGTATAAGTCTTTACCCCATTTATTAATTCCTAAGTATTTTGCTCTTTTTGCTGCTATTGTAAATGCAATTGTTTTTATAATTTCCTTTTCAGATTGCTCATTGTTTGTGTATGGAAATGCAACTGATTTTCATGTATTGACTGTATCCTGAGACTTAGATGAATTCATTTGTTAATTCTAAAAACTTTTGGTGGAATCTTTAGGGTTTTCTACGTGTAAGGTCATATCATCTGTGAACAGAGACAATTTTACCTCTTCCTTTCCAATTTAGATGCTTTTTATTTTTTTTTCCCTTGCCTAATTACTCTGGCTACAACTTCCAGTACTATGTTGAATAGAAGTGGTGAGAGCAGACACCTTTGCCTTGTTCCTTGATTTTTATGCCTTAGTTGAGATGTGTGTAGGATTTTTCTCCCCTCTTCATTCTGTGATATATTACATTCCTTGAGTTTTGTATTTTGAGCCATCCTTGCTTTCCAGGAATAAATCCCATTTGATGTCATGGTATATAATCTTTCCATATGCTGCTGAATTCTGTTTTCTAGTATTTTGTTGAGGACAGGTATCAGTGTTCATAAGGAATATTAGTCTGCAGTTTTCTTGTAGTATCTTCCTCCAGCTTTGGTCTTAGGGTCATGCTGGCCTTATAGAATGAGTTAGGAAGTTTGAGAAAGATTGGCATGAAATGTTTGATAGAATTTTTTGGATAGAATTTACCACTGACACCATCAGGTCCAGACGGGGAGACAGATTTGTGGTGCTTCCTACTCTGCCTTCTTCCTTGAGTTGTCTTGATTCTTATCAGTGTCTACTCTAGCCTGTTGTGAGGTGGTCTCTCATTGTGGCTTTGATGTGTATTTCCCTGATGATGAGTGATGTTGACCATCTTTTCATGTGTCTGTTGGCCATCTGGATGTTTTCTCTGGAAAAGTGTCTGTTCATGTCTTTTGTTCATTTCTTCACCGGATTTTTGGTTTTTGGGTGTTGAGTTGTATAAGTTCCTTATAGATTTTGGATACTAACCCATTATCTGATACGTCATTTGCAAATATCTTCTATTTCGTCGGTTGCCTTTTAGTTTTGTTGATCATTTCCTTTGCTGTGCAGAAGCTTTTTATCTTGATGAGGTCCCAATAGTTCACTTTTGCTTTCATTTCCCTTGCCTCTGGAGACATATCAAGTAAGAAGTTGCTGCCTGTTTTCTCCTCTAGGATTTTGATGGTTTCCTGTCTCATATTTAGGGCCTTCATCCCTTGTTGAGTTTATTTTTGTGTATGGTGTAAAAATGTGGTCCAGGTTCATTCTTCTGCATGTCGCTGTCCAGCTTTCCCAGCACCATTTGCTGAAGAGACTGTCTTTTTTCCATTGGATACTCTTTTCTGCTTTGCTGAAGATTAGTTGGCAAAGATATTAAAGATATATTTGTGGGTCCATTTCTGGGCTCTCTATTCTGTTCCATTGATCTATGTGTCTGTTTTTGTGCACGTGCCATACTGTCTAGATGATTACAGCTTTGTGATACAGTTTGAAGTCTGGAATTGTGATGCCTTTGGTTTTCTTTTTCTTTTTTTTCTTTTTTTTTTACAAATAGTTTATTCTCAAATTAGTTTCCACATAACACTCAGTGCTCATCCCCACAAGTGTCCTCCTCCATGCCCATCCCCCCCTCCCCCCCACATCCATCAGTCCTCAGTTTTTGTCAGCATTCAAGAGTCTCTCATGGTTTGACTCTCTCCCTTTCCCCCACCATTTCCCCCCTTCTTCTCCCCCTTGTTCCTCCGTCAAGTTCCTCCTAATCCTCCGATACGTGCAAACATATGATATTTGTCCTTCTCTGCCTGACTTATTTCGCCCAGCATAACACCCTCAAGGTCCATCCATGTTGCTACACATGGCCAGATTTCATTCTTTCTCATTGCCATGTAGTATTCCATGGTATAGATAAACCACATCTTCTTGATCCATTCATCTGTTGATGGACACTTAGGCTCTTTCCACGTTTTAGCTATTGTGGAGAGTGCTGCTATGAACATTGGGGNGGTCCATGTGCTCCTATGCATCAGCACTCCTGTATCCCTTGGGTAGATTCCTAGCAGTGCTATTGCTGGGTCATAGGGTAGTTCTATTGTTAATTTTTTGAGGAACCTCCACACTGTTTTCCAGAGGGGCTGTATTTGGTTTTCTTTTTCAACAATACTTTGGCTATACGGGGGCTTTTCTGGTTCCACACAAATTTTAGGATTGTTTGTTCTAACTCTGTGAAGAATGCTGTGGTTATTTTGATAAGGATTGCATTAAATGTGTAGACTGATTTAGGTAGTATCAACATTTTAACAATATTTATTCTTCCAGTCCATGAGCATGGAATGTTTTCCCATGTCTTTGTGTCTTCTTCAATTTCTTTCATAAGCTTTCTGTAATTTTCAGCATACAGATCATTTACCTCTTTGGTTAGGTTTATTCCTAGGTTTCTTATGGTTTGGGATGCAATTGTAAATAGGATGAATTCCTTGATATCTCTTTCTGCTGCTTCATTATTGGTATATAGAAATGCAAACAATTTCTGTACATTGGTTTTCTATCCTGCAACTTTGCTGAATTTGTGTATCAGGTTTAGCAATTTCAGGTTTTCGATGTACAGTATCCTGTCATCTGAGAAGTGTGCAAGTTTTACTTTTTCCTTACCAATTTGCCTTTTATATCTTTTTATTGTCTGGTTGCTGAGGCTAGGACTTCCAGAACTATGCTGAACAAGAGTGGTGAGAGTGGACATCCCTGTTATGTTTCTGACCTTAGGAAAGCTCTCAGTTTTCCCCATTAAGGATAATATTAGTTGTGGTACTGTTATATATGGCTTTTATGATATTGAGGTAAGTTTCTTCTATCCTTACTTTCTTGGGGGTTTTAATCAAGAAAAGATGCTATATTTTGTCAAATGCTTTTTCTGCATCTATTGAAAGGGTCACATGGTACTTATCCTTTCTTTCATTAATGTGGTGTGTCACGTCGATTGACTTGCAGGCTGATTCCTGGAGCCCAGGAATAAACCCTACTTGATCATGGTGAATAATTCTTTTGATGTACTGTTGTATTCGATTTGCTAATATTTTTGTTGAGAATATTTGCTTCCAGGTTCTTCATGGATATTGTCCTGTAATTCTTCTTTTTAGTGGGGTTTTTGTCTGGTTTTGGAATCAAGGTAATGCTGGCTTCATAGAATGAGTTTGGAAGCTTTTCATCCATTTCTATATTTTGGAATAGTTTGAGGAGAATAGGTATTAACTCTTCTTTAAATGTCTGGTAGAATTCCCCTGGGAAGCCATCTGGCCCAGGACACTTAGTTATTGGGAGATTTTTTTTTTTTAAGTTTATTTATTTTGGGGGAGAGAGGGTGAAGAAGGGGAAGGAGAGCGGAAGAGAGGGAGAGAGAGAGAGAGAGAGAGAACACACATAAGCAGGGGAAGGGCAGAAAGAAAAGGAGAGAAAGAATCCCAAGCAGGCTTGGCAGCATGGAGTCCAGGGTGGGGGTCAATCCCATGAACCACAACACCATGACCTGAGCTGACAATAAAAGTTAGACACTTAACCAGCTAAGCCAACCAGGTTCCCCTGTTGGGAGATTTTTGATAACCAATTCAATTTCTTTGTGGTTATGGGCCTATTCAAACTTTCCATTTCTTCTTGTTTGAGTTTTGTCTGGTTTGCATATAACCTTTCATAGTATTCTCTTATAATTGTTTCTATTTCTGTGGTGTTGGTTGTGAGCCCTCCTCTTTCATTCATGATTTTATGTATTTGGGTCCTCTCTCTTTTGAGAAGTCTGTCTAGGAGCTTATCAGTTTTGTTTATTCTTTAAAAAAAAACAGCTCTTAGTTTCATTGATCTGTTCTATTGTGTTTTTTAATTTCTCTATCATTTATTTCTGCTCTAATCTTTATTATTTCCCTTCTTCTGCTGGCTTTGGGATTTATTTGCTGCTCCTTTTCTAGCTCCTTTAGGTGTAAGGTTAGGTTGTATATTTGGGACCTCTCTTTTCTTGAGGTCCTGAGTTGCAATGTATTTTCCTCTTAAGACACCCATTGCTGCATCCCAAAAGGTTTGGACTGTCATGTTTTCATTTGCTTGCATGTATATTTAAAAATTTATCCTTACATTTTCTGATTAACCCATTCATTCTTTAGTAGGATGTTCTTTAACCTCCATGTTTTTGAGGGGTTTCCAATTTTTTCTTGTGGTTGATTTCAAGTTTCATAGTGTTGTGATCTGAAAATGTGCATGGCATGATCTTGATCTTTTTGTACCTGTTGAGGGCTGACTTGTGACCAGTATGTAATCTATTCTGGAGAATGTTTCATGTGCACTCATGAAGAATGTGTATTCTGCTGCTTTAGGATGAAATGTTCTGAATATATATTTTAAGTCCATTTGGTCTGGTGTGTCATTCAGAGCTGTTGCTTCCTTGTCGGTTTTCTGCTTAGATGATCTCTCCATTGCTGTAAGTGGAGTATTAATGTCTCCTACAATAATGGTAATATTCTCAATGAGCTTGTGTATGTTTGTGACTAACTTATATTTGGGTTCTTGCAAGTTGGAGGCATAAATATACACAAATGTTAGCTCTTCTTGATGGACAGACCCCTTTATTATGACATAATTCCCTTTCTTCATCTCCTGTTACCATCTTTGTTTTAAAATCTAGCTTGTCTGATATAAGTATGGCTAGTTGGGCGCCTCCAAAACCTCAGTGTTTCAGCTCCAAAGGCTGTTTGCAAAAAAGAACTGGCACACTCTGTACTTCTTGTTCCCCAGTCCATGGTCCAGAGAGGTTTTCCTCTTGTGCTAACTCGATGCCGCACTTGCACAACCCCTCTCCCTTACTCCCTCTTTTGTCTCTCCACAAAAAGGGTTCCCTCCCCTCCGTGGGCTTTGTGGTTTTATCTCCCCCATTTCACATCCACGCACCTTGCTCCTGTCAAGCTGTCTCTCTCCAATTGTGGAGATCCTTCTGCCGCTCTGCAGATCAGTTTCCTGGGTGTTCCAAGTAATCTGACTTCAATACACCTGTGTTCAAGGGATGAGGAAAGCCCAGGGTCCCCCGTACTTCTCCACCATCTTAACTCCTCCCTCTCTAATCCGTTTTGAATTAATCATTGTAAATGATGAGAGGGAAAGGTCAATTCTAATTTTTCTCATATGGACATTCAGTTGTTCCAGTCTTTTTGTTGAAAAGACTACTCTTCCCCACGCACTGAATTACCTTGTCCTTTGTTGAATATCTATTGGATCATATGCACATGATTCTGAATGTGAATCCATTCTGTTCCATTCATCTATATGTCTGTTCTTCTGCCAATACCACACTGTCTTAATTCCTGTAAATTTACAGTGGATCTTGAAATTTATAGTGTAAGTTCTCCAAGATTGTTCTTCTTTTTCAAAAAAATTTCTTGGCTATTTTGGGTCTTTTGCATTTCTATATAAATTGAGATTTCTAATACATGAAATATGTATTATATTTATGTAAGTCTTTTTTTCCAGAAATGGTTTATGGATTTTAGAAAACTGAGATAAAATTCACAAATTTAAATATTTTAAATTATACAATTCAGTATATTTCAGTGTATTCATAATAATATGCAACATCACACACACCCCTCCCCACCCCAGAAAAAACAAGTCTCATACCTTTTAAGAAATCATTCTCCAATCCATTCCCTGGAAGTCACTAATCTACTTTCTGTCTCCAGAGATTTGTATGTTGTTGACATTTAATATATTTTCAGTCATACATATATGACTTTTTGTGTCTGGCTTCTTTCACTAAGCATAATATTTTCAAGGTTTATCCACATTGTAGTATGTATTAGTGTTTTATCCCTTTTTATGGCCAAATCATATTCTGCTATATGGCTAAACCACATTTTGTTTACCCATTCATATGTTGATGGACATTTGGATAATGCTATGAACATTTGTTTACAAGTTTTTGTATGTGAGAGTCCCTACATTTTGATTGGTGAGTTTAACCTATTCATTCACATTTATTTTTTTCCCCTGCTTTTATTATTGAAGGATATTTTTACTGGATATAAAATTTACAGGTTGACTTTTTTTATTTTAGTACTTGCATTATTTTACTTTATTTTTTTTTAATTTTTTTTTTATGTTTTATTTATTTCTAAGAGAGAGAGAGAGACAGTGTGAGCAGGGGAGGGTCAGAGAGAGAGGGAGTCACAGACTGAAACAGGCTCCAGGCTCTGAGCTGGCAGTCAGCACAGAGCCCGACGCGGGGCTCGAACCCACGAACCGCAAGATCATGACCTAAGTGAAAGTCGGACGCTTAACCGACTAAGCCACCCAGGCGCCCCAAGTACTTGCATTATTTTAGATGAGTAATTACCTTTCATTTTTTCTTCAGTATATAATGAGTCTATAATGAGAAAATCTCTTAAGATTTTCTCTTTAACATCAACTTTCACCAATTTGATTCTGATGTACCTGGATGATGTTTCCTTTGTGTTTATCCTGCTTGGGATTCATTGTGATTCTTTTTATCACATATGGCAAATTTTTGGTCAGGGTTGCTTCAAATATTTTTTTTTCTAACTATCTTTCCCCCTTTTCTTTTTGGCATTCCAATTATATTAGATCACTTAATGTTGTCTCACTGGTTTCTAGGGTTCTGTTTATTTTTTCAGACTTTTTCCCTCTGAATTTTATTTTGGCTATTTTATATTGCCTTGTCTTTAAGTTCACTGATCTTTTCTGTAGCTTCTAATCCACAGTTACTGTTACCCAGTACATTTTTCATCCATTTCTTTTTGTAGTTTTTATTTCTCTTGTTGTGTTCGTTTAAATCACCTGAAGTCTTTATAATAGCTGTTATAAAGGCCTTGCTTACAACCTTCATCACTTCTATCTTTTCTAGGTCTGTTTCTATTGACTGATTTTTTTTTTTTTTTTGGTCATGGTTTACATTTTTTTGCTTCTTCACATATCCAGAGATTTTTATTTATTTATTTATTTTATTTTTATATTTTTATTTATTTCTAGGAGAGAGAGAGAGACAGCGTGAGCAGGGGAGGGTCAGTGAGAGAGGGAGATACAGACTCCGAAATAGGCTCCAGGCTCTGAGCTGGCAGTCAGCAGAGAGCCTGACGCGGGGCTCGAACCCACGAACCGGGAGATCATGACCTAAGCGAAAGTCGGACGCTTAACCGACTAAGCCACCCAGGCGCCCCAGAGAGATTTTTTTTTTTAATTGCATGCCTGACATTATGAATGTTATGTTATGTTACTTTGAATGTTGTGTCTTTGAATGTTTTCCTTTTAAGAAGACTGACTTTTTTTCAGACAGTTCAGTTTACTTGAAGGTCAGCTTGATTCTTTCAAGGCTTCTTATAATTTAAAAATTAAAGTGTAATTGACATATAGTAAACTCCAGTCTTTTAGGGGTACAGTTCTGTGAGTTTTGCCAAATGTAAATAGTCAAATATTCACTGCCATAATCAAGACATAAAGTAATCCCATTACCACCCCTACCTCTGTCAAATTCCCTCATACCCTTTGTGATCATTTCCATCTCAGGCAACTCCTCATCTATTTTTTTTTCTGTCCCTATAGTTTTGTCAAGAATTATTTTTAAATTTTATTAGGTAGGGTCTAGATTAGCCTTTACTCCAAGACTAGCTTATCCCTACTCATATGGCCTGGATTTTATGGGATCTTCCAGGTCTCTACTTCTTTTTCTTTCTTTTTTTTTTTTTTTTTTGGCTTAAAAAATTTTTAATTCCAATTAGTTAACACACTGTATTATATTAGCTTCAGGTACACAATATAGTGATTCAAAAATTGCATACATTACCCAGTGCTCATCATGACAAATACACTCTTTAATCCCCATCACCTATTTAATCCATCTGCTCGCCTACCTCCCCTCTGGTAACCATCAGTTTGTCCTCTATACTTAAAAGTCTGTTTCTTGGTTTGTCTCTCTTCCCCTTTTCCCCGCTTTGCTCATTTGTTTTGTTTCTTAAATTCCACATATGAGTGAAATCATACGGTATTTTTCTTCCTCTGATTTATTTTGGTTAGCATTATACTCTCTAGCTCCATCCATGTCATTGCAAAGAGCAAGATTTCATTTTTTTTATGGCTGAATAATATTCTGTTGTATATCTATATCTTCTTTATCCATTCATCAATCAGTGGACATTTGGGCTGCTTCCATTTCTTGGCTATTATAAATAATGCTGCTATAAACATAGAGGTGGATGTTCCCCTTTGAATTAGTGCTCTTGTATTCTTTGGGTAAATGCCACGTAATAAGATTACTGAATCATAACGTAGTCTGTTTTTAATTTCTTGAGGAACCTCCATACTGTTTTCCACAGTGGCTGCACCAGTTTCTATTCCCACCAGCAAGGCAAGAAGGTTCCTTTTTCTTCACATCCTCACCAACATATGTTTTTTTATGTTGTTGATTTTGGCCATTCTGACAGGTGTGAGGTGCTATCTAATTGTGGTTTTGATTTGCATTTCCCTGATGGTAAGTGATGATGAACATCTTTTCATGTGTCTGTTACTTGACTGTATGTCTTCTTTGGAGAAATGCTTGTTCATGGCTTCTGCCCATTTTGATTAGATTATTTTTGGGGTGTTGAGTTTTGTAAGTTCTTTATATTTTTTGGATACTAATACTTTATTGGATATGTCTTTGCAAACACCTCTTCCCATTCTGTAGGTTGCCTTTTAGTTTTGTTGTTTTCCTTTGCTGTGCAGAAGCTTTTTATTTGATGTAGCCCTAATAGTTTATTTTTGCTTTTGTTTCCTTGCCTCAAGAGATATATCTGGAAAGAAGCTGCTACAGCTAATGTCAGAGAAGTTACTGGCCCATGACTCTATTTCTGATTGGTTGCAACCCGGACGTCTCCCCAGTTCACAGCTCCCCCATAGCTCTTTACTGGGCTTTATGACTGCACCCTAAACGTGTGCAGTTTAGTATTCAGCTGAAGACTCAAAGAGATCACTCTGTAGATATCTAGAGTTCTCTCTGCATAACTCCCTCTTCTCAGGCCTTGGTCCACAAATTCCGGTCACTGCTATCTCCCCAAATTCTAATCTCTCTCCTCAGTTCGGCAACACTGTTATACTCTGCTTGAATTCCCCTTCCCTGCACCATGATCCAGAAAGTATCTCTGGCAGAAAGCTGGGAGAGGGTGTTGTAGGCCTCATTTTGTTTCTCTCACCTTGGTGGTTCTTCAAGAGGTACACTTCAGTTATTCCAACATGTTTGGAAGCAAAATTCAGGCCACGCCTTTTTTGTTTAATTATATCTTCTTCTTTCCTTATGTTTTCAGTTCTTCTTTTGCTTATTTAAACACTAAAAGCATTCATTTTATACTGACTGTCAAGTCCAATATCCAAAGTCTTGGATGTCTAATTTTAATATTTGAAATTTATTTTCATTTACTTTGGCTTACACTGTGAAATTTTGGATTGTGACCTCATATTCAACTGGGTTATCTCTGTGGGAATCCTATGAAGTCTAGGTTGAGAGTGAACATTTTTAGAGAGGATTTGTTTGCTTCCACCAAGCATCTTGAGGGTTTCTAGACCTCAAAGACAGCACATAAAACATGTAAACCCAAAATCTCTGGGAAGGCAGGTATGGGTTATACATTCACAGAAGAATCCTTAACCAAAACATTTTTTTCCTCTGAGGCTGAGACATTCACACTCCCTTGTCATTTTGTGTGTATCAAGGGTCCCAGTTTTGTATTTGGGAGTCTTATTTAAAGCTTGATGTCTTACATCACTGTTGTTTAACATAGTGCTGGAAGTCCTAGCATCAGCCATCAGACAACAAAAGGAAATCAAAGGCATCAGAATTGGCAAAGAGGAAGTCAAACTTTCACTCTTCACAGAAGACATGATACTCTATGTCGAAAACCCGACAGACTCCACCAGAAGCCTACTAGAACTGATCCAAGAATTCAGCCAAGTTGCAGGGTACAAAATCAACATACAGAAATCGGTTGCATTTTTATACAACAACAATGAAGCAACAGAAAGAGAAATCAAGAAACTGATCCCATTCACAATTGCACAAAAAACCATAAAATACCTAGGAATAAACCTAACCAAGGATACAAGAGATCTGTATGATGAAAACTATAGAAAACATATGAAGGAAATTGAAGAAGACACAAAGAAACGGAAAAACATTCCATGCTCATGGATAGGAAGAATAAATATAGTTAAGA